>NC_134400.1:35875996-35953517 GCF_050003625.1 Haematobia irritans | reverse complement strand
ATATATATATATATATATATATATATATATATATATATATATATATATATATATATATATATATATATATATATATATATATATATATATATATATATACCTTATGGGATCTGAGATCAATATTTCGATGTGTTACAAACGGAATGACAAAGTAAGTAAACTTACGGAATGACAAAGTAAGTAAAACCAAATTTTCCAAATTTTTCCAAATGTATCAAAAACCAACCAATTGGCCTTTAAAGTTTTTCCGATTTGTTCCTTATTCGGCACCATAATTCCACTATGATATTTTTAACTTATGTTGAATAGATAAAGTGTTGCTCTAACGCCATCATAAGAAAAAATCATTAATGAAGCACTACACTTCCATTTTTTATGGGTCTCTTATACTTAAAAAGTAACATCAAGAAACCAAAATTTAATAACCCCACATCAACTAAGTACTTAAGATTATTGCATACTTGCAATCAAAATGACAATGACAATATGGTTGTTCTGAAAAGAATAAAAAAATGTTTAGTTATTAGTGTAACCATAAAAATTGTTAAATATTATGAGAATATGCAACAAAAGAAGGCAATTGAAGAGACACATTGTAGCTGAATACTCGTAATAGCAATTGCATACTGTAACTGGAAGATGATAATATTGAATTGAATTTTGGTAATACACTAATACAAACAAGTATATACGGGCGTAAGTTCGGCCAGGCCGAAGCTTATGTACCCTCCACCATGGATTGCGTAGAAATTTCTACTGAAGACTGTCATCCACAATCGAATTACTTGGGTTGCGGTAACTTTTGCCGATGACAAGGTATCTTAAAACTTCTTAATATTCTTAATACCGTAATATATACCACGTAGTCCATACGTGGTATATATTAAACTTAAAATGGACGATTAAATACGTATATAATTAAGTTTGACAAAATTTTCTATAGAAATAAAATTTCGACAAAATAACATTTTGACAACATTTTTTATAGAAGTAAAATTTGGACAAAATTTTCTATAGAAATAAAATTTTAACAACATTCTCTATAGAATTAAAATTTTGACAACATTTTCTACAGAAATAAAATTTTGCCAAAATTTTCTATAGAAATAAAATTTGACAAAATTTTCTATAGGAATAAAATTTTGACAAAATTTTCTATAGAAATAAAATTTTGCTAGATTATTTTTGCTCGAGTGGCAAGCATAATTATGAACCGATATGGACCAATTTTGGTGTGATTGGGGATCGGTTATATATAACTAAAGACCGATATGGACCAATTTTGGTATGGTTATTACCGACCATATATTAACACCACGTTGCAAATTTCAACCGGATCGGATGAATTTTGCTCGTCCAAGTGGCTCCGGAGTTCAAATCTGGGGATCGCTTTATATAGGGGCTATATATAATTATGGACTGATATGGACCAATTTTTGAATGGTTCTTAGAGACTATATACTAATACCATGTACCAAATTTCAGCCGGATCGGATGAAATTTGCTTCTCTTAGAGGATCCGCAAACCAAATCTGGGAATCGGTTTATATGGGGGCTATATATAGTTATGGACCGATATGGACCAATTTTTGCATGGTGATGTTAGAGACCATATACTAACACCACGTACCAAATTTCAACCGGATCGGATGAATTTTGCTCCTGTAAAAGGCTACGGAGTTCAAATCTGGGGATCGGTTTATATGGGGCCTATATATAATTATGGACCGATTTCGACCAATTTTTGCATGGGTGTTTCAGGCCATATATTAACACCACGTACCAAATTTCAACTGAATCAGATGAATTTTGGTTTTCCAAGAGGCTTCGGAGGTCAAATCTGGTGATCGGTTTATATGGGGGCTATATATAATTATGGACCGTTATGGGCCAATTTTTGCATGGTCATTAGAGATCATATACTAACACCATGTACCAAATTTCAAATGAAATTTGCTTCTCTTAGAGGCTCAGGAGGTCAAATCAGGGGATCGGTTTATATGGGGGCTATATATAATTATGGACCGATGTGGACCAATTTATGCATGGTTGTTAGAGACCATATACTAACACCATGTACCAAATTTCAGCCGGATATGATGAAATTTGCTTCTCTTAGAGCAATCGCAAGCCAAATTTGGGGGTCCGTTTATATGGGGGCTATACGTAAAAATGGACCGATATGGACCAATTTGCGCATGGTTGTTAGAGACCATATACTGACACCATGTACCAAATTTCAGCCTGATCGGATGAAATTTGCTTCTCTTAGAGCAATCGCAAGCCAAATTTGGGGGTCCGTTTATATGGGGGCTATACGTAAAAGTGGACCGATATGGCCCATTTACAATACCATCCGACCTACATTAATAACAACTACTTGTGCCAAGTTTCAAGTCGATAGCTTGTTTCGTTCGGAGAAGCCAAAAAACTACACCTCAGCCTTAATGGGACGCATGGTGTATTTCGTCTATGCGCCCCAATAAAATAAGCCCCAAAGAGAACAAGTATATACGGCCGTGAGTTCGGCCAGGCCGAATCGTATGAACCCTCCACCATGGATTGCGTAGAAACTTCTACAAACGACTGTCATCATTCTACTAATAATCAAATTACATGGGTTATGGTAATACTGATGGCAAGGTCTCTTAAAACTTCTTAACACACACACACATATATATATATATATATATATATATATATATATATATATATATATATATATATATATATATATAATATATATATATATATATATATATATATATATAATATATATATATATATATATATATATATATATATATATATATATATATATATATATATATATATATATATATATATATATATATATATATATATATATATATATATATATATATATATATATATATATATATATATATATATATATATATATATATATATATATATATATATATATATATATTATATATATATATATATATATATATATATATATATATAAATTTATTTCTATAGAAATTTTTGTCAAATTTTTATTTCTGTAAAAAATGTTGTCCAAATTTTATTTGTATAGATGTTATTTCAATAGAAAATTATGTCAACATTTTACATCTATAGCAAATGTTGTCAACATTTTATTTCTCTCGAAAAGTTTGTCAATTTTTTTTTCTATAGAAAATTTTAACAAAATTTTATTTCTATATATAAAATTTTTTAAAATTTTATTTCTAAAGAAAATTTTTACAAATACTATTGTATAGAAAATTTTGTCAAAATTTTATATCTATAGAAAATTTTGTCAAAATTTTATTTCTATTGAAAATTTTGCCAAAATTTTATTTCTATAGAAAATTTTGTCAAAATTTTATTTCTATATAAAATTTTTACAAGATTTTATTTCTAAAGAAAATTTTGACAAATATTATTCTATAGAAAATTTTGTCAATATTTTATATCTATAGAAAATTTTGTCAACATTTTATTTCTATGGAAAATTTTGCCAAACAACAAAACATTTTATTCCAATAGAAAATTTTGTCAAAATTTTATTTCTGTAGAAAATTTTGTCAAAATTTTGTTTCTAAAGAAATACATTTTTTTTTGCATTTTTTTACTTTGTAAAAAATTTATTTCTATAGAAAATTTTGTCAGAATTTTATTTGTATAGAAAATTTTGTTATATTTTTATTTCTGTAAAAAATGTTGTCAAAATTTTATTTGTATAGATGTCATTTCAATAGAAAATTATGTCAACATTTTATTTCAATAGAAAATTATGTCAACATTTTACGTGTATAGAAAATTTTGTCAACATTTTATTTCTCTCGGAAATTTTGTCAATTTTTTTTCTATAGAAAATTTTGTCAAAAATTTATTTCTATATAAAACTTTTACAAAATTTTATTTCTAAAGAAAATTTTTACAAATATTATTCTATAGAAAATTTTGTCAAAATTTTATATCTATAGAAAAATTTGTCAAAATTTTATTTCTATAGAAAATTTTGCCAAATTTTATTTCTATAGAAAATTTTGTCAAAATTTTATTTCTATATATAATATTTTTACAAAATTGTATTTCTAAAGAAAATTTCGACAAATATTATTTTATGGAAAATTTTGTCAATATTTTATATCTATAGAAAATTTTGTCAAAATTTTATTTCTATAGAAAATTTTGCCAAAGAACAAAACATTTTATTTCTAAAGAAAATTTTGTCAAAATTTTATTTCTATAGAAAAATTTGTCAAAATTTTATTTCTATAGAAAATTTTGCCAAAATTTTATTTCTATAGAAAATTTTGTCAAAATTTTATTTCTATAAAAAAATTTTGTCAAAATTTTATTTCTATAAAAAAATTTTGTCAAAATTTTATTTCTATAGAAAATTTTGTCAAAATTGTATTTCTGTAGGAAATTTTTTCAAAATTTTATTTCTATAGAAAATTATGTCAACATTTTATTTCAATAGAAAATTATGTCAACATTTTACTTCTATAGAAAATTTTGTCAAAAATTTATATCTATAGAAAATTTTGTCAAAATTTTATTTCTATAGAAAATTTTGCCAAAATTTTATTCCTATAGAAAATTTTGTCAAAATTTTATTTCTATAAAACATTTTGTCAAAATTTTATTTCTATAGAAAATTTTGCCAAAATTTTACTTGTATAAAAAATTTTGTCAAAATTTTATTTCTTTAGAAAATATTGTCAAATATTATTTATTGCTTTAGTAAATGTTGTCAAAATTTTTTTCTTTAGAAAATTTTGTAAATGAAAAATAGAAAATGTTGTCTGCTTATGAAGTACCTCTTAGTTGAAGAGGAATATATTGACAAAGAACATAAAAAATTCTAGCAATCTAAACCAAAAAAAAACTTCCATTTTTGGTAGAATTCCACCAACTGTGGCAACGGTGCTTGCAGTGCCCCTTGGATCCGGTTGAAATTTGGTACGTGACCTCAGATTGTGGCATCTAACCACAATGCAAAAATTGGTTTGAACCCACGACTCTATGTATGCAAGGCGGATATGATAACCATTGCACCACGGTGGCTACTGAGATAAAATATGACTCTCATGTATATTTCATGCCTGATTTCCAAAAGTTTTTTCAATTTTTTTTCCAAAATGTTACTGCTGTTTGCTGTATATTCCACCCAGTGTGTGATTGTGCAAAAAATTTTGTTTGGTAATCCCTGCCACACTTAGCATACAACATACAACACATTCATGCTTATACCATGGCCGGACATCTTGAAGTTTGTTAAAATTATAGTTTGTTACAAATCGTATATTTATAGGCGATTTGTTTTTGCCTAATGTTGGTGATGGCCATGGTGGTGTGTGATGATGATGATGCTGCTCGGTCTAGTTTGTTTGTTGGACTCTTGTTGCATGATTAGACTGTGAGAACTGGCTGGTGTTACACATAATTTTGCACCCGTACCACGTCGTAGTAATTTTGGTCCTCTGTTGGCAACTGGTGTTTTTTGGGATATGCTATAGCATTTTCCAGACACGGTAGTTATGTTGCATTTGTTTGTTCAATGTCTGCACTTAGTAGCGATTGTTGTTAAGTGAATGTGCAGCATCGATTTTTGTTTTTTGGTTATTTTTCACCGAGCATCGTCGTCTACAGAAGCAACATCTTGTTGTTTTATTATTTATTGAGTTGTTATTAGTTCAATTCTAGTTTTTTCCCCTTTTACCAAGGAAGACGGTATCATGGGTGCGTGTGAAAGCGTTTGGTTTTATTTTTCTCTCCAAACATCTTTGTGTAAATAATAAATTTCCATCTTTCCTTGACTGTGATCTTAATAAAATTTTATAATTGTAGGATTAATGGTTTTACCATAAGGGCGATACACCAAAACGATGGGAAAGTTTTACTTGTTTTTAGCTATGAAAAAAAGAAAATATTTAGTTTGAAGGAAAAAATTGGAGTTTAAAATTGCAAGAATGTCTTTAATGGCATACGAAGTTCAAGATGGGCGCATTTGTAGTAGAATTTACAAAATTTAAAGAAATAATGAACTATTTTGTAAGAAATACGAATTAAGTATATCTTTTTGCTTCATAGGTGTGTTTTAGTTCATTTAACTAACTTGCCGAAAAAAAATATTAAAGTAAAGGAAACTTTCTCCAAACATAATAATTCCATTAACTAAAATATAGTTAAATTGGCTTTAGTGAAATAGAGGGTTCACATTTTTTGAGTGTACTCTTAATCATGGATTGTGCACAAAGATCCCCAAAAGACTGTCAACCACAATTTACGTGTCTAATAAATAAATAACAAGTAAGGAAAGTCTAAAGTCGGGCGGGGCCGACTATATTATACCCTGCACCACTTCGTAGATCTAAATTTTCGATACCATATCACATCCGTCAAATGTGTTGGGGGCTATATATAAAGGTTTGTCCCAAATACATACATTTAAATATCACTCGATCTGGACAGAATTTGATAGACTTCTACAAATCTATAGACTCAAAATTTAAGTCGGCTAATGCACTAGGGTGGAACACAATATTAGTAAAAAACCAGTAAGGAAAGTCTAAAGTCGGGCGGGGCCGACTATATTATACCCTGCACCACTTTGTAGATCTAAATTTTCGATACCATATCACATCCGTCAAATGTGTTGGGGACTATATATAAATGTTTGTCCCAAATACATACATTTAAATATCACTCGATCTGGAAGAATTTGATAGACTTCTACAAAATCTATAGACTCAAAATTTAAGTCGGCTAATGCACTAGGGTGGAACACAATGTTAGTAAAAAATAAATATGGGAAACGTTTAAATCTGAAGCAATTTTAAGGAAACTTCGAAAAAGTTTATTTATGATTTATCGCTCGATATATATGTATTAGAAGTTTAGGAAAATTAGAGTCATTTTTACAACTTTTCGACTAAGCAGTGGCGATTTTACAAGGAAAATGTTGGTATTTTGACAATTTTTGTCGAAATCAGAAAAACATATATATAGGAGCTATATCTAAATCTGAACCGATTTCAACCAAATTTAGCACGCATAGTTACAATGCTAATTCTACTCCCTGTGCAAAATTTCAACTAAATCGGAGTTAAAAATTGGCCTCTGTGGTCATATGAGTGTAAATCGGGCGAAAGCTATATATGGGAGCTATATCTAAATCTGAACCGATTTCAACCAAATTTGGCACGCATAGCTATAATGCTAATTCTACTCCCTGTGTAAAATTTCAACTAAATCGGAGTTAAAAATTGGCCTCTACGGTCATATGAGTGTAAATCGGGCGAAAGCTATATATGGGAGATATATCTAAATCTGAACCGATTTCAACCAAATTTGGCACGCATAGCTATAATGCTAATTCCACTTCCTGTGCAAAATTCCAACTAAATCGGAGTTAAAAATTGGCCTCTGTGGTCATATGAGTGTAAATCGGGAGAAAGCTTTATATGGGAGATATATCCAAATCTGAACCGATTTCAAGCAAATTTGGCACGCATAGTTACAACGCTAATTCTACTCCCTATGCAAAATTTCAACTAAATCGAAGCAAAAAATTGGCCTCTGTGGGCAAATGAGTGTAAATCGGGCGAAAGCTATATATGGGAGCTATATCTAAATCTGAACCGATATCAACCAAATTTGGCAGGCATAGCTACAATGCTAATTATACTCCCTGTGCAAAATTTCAACTAAATCGGAGCAAAAAATTGGCCTCTGTGGGCAAATGAGTGTAAATCGGGCGAAAGCAATATATGGGAGCTATATCTAAATCTGAACCGATTTGGCTGATATTTTGCAAGTTTTTCGAGACTCATAAAATATTCGGATGTACGGAATTTGAGGAAGATCGGTTGATATACACGCCAATTATGATCAGATCGGTGAAAAATATATATGGCAGCTATATCTAAATCTGAACCGATTTTTTCCAAAATCAATAGGGATCGTCTTTGAGCCGAAACAGGACCCTATACCAAATTTTAGGACAATCGGACTAAAACTGCGAGCTGTACTTTGCACACAAAAATACATCAACAGACAGACAGACGGACAGACAGACAGACAGACAGACAGACAGACGGACATCGCTAAATCGACTCAGAATTTAATTCTAAGACGATCGGTATACTAAACGATGGGTCTCAGACTTTTCTTTCTTGGCGTTACATACAAATGCACAAACTTATTATACCCTGTACCACAGTAGTGGTGAAGGGTATAAATATGGGAAACATTTAAATCTGGAGCAATTTTACGAAAACTTCGCAAAAGTTTATTTATGATTTATCGCTCGATATATATGCATTAGAAGTTTAGGAAAATTAGAGTCATTTTTACAACTTTTCGACTAAGCAGTGGCGATTTTAGAAGGAAAATGTTGGTATTTTGACCATTTTTGTCGAAATCAGAAAAACATATATATGGGAGCTATATCTAAATCTGAACCGATTTCAACCAAATTTGGCACGCATAGCTACAATGCTAATTCTACTCCCTGTGCAAAATTTCAACTAAATCGGAGCAAAAAATTGGCCTCTGTGGTCATATGAGTGTAAATCGGGCGAAAGCTATATATGGGAGCTATATCTAAATCTGAACCGATTTCCACCAAATTTGACACGCATAGCTACAATGCTAATTCTACTCCCTGTGCAAAATTTCAACTAAATCGGAGCAAAAAATTGCCCTCTGTGGGCAAATGAGTGTAAATCGGGCGAAAGCTATATATGGGAGCTATATCTAAATCTGAACCGATTTGGCTGATATTTTGCAAGTTTTTCGAGACTCATAAAATATTCGGATGTACGGAATTTGAGGAAGATCGGTTGATATACACGCCAATTATGACCAGATCGGTGAAAAATATATATGGCAGCTATATCTAAATCTGAACCGATTTTTTCCAAAATCAATAGGGATCGTCTTTGAGCCGAAACAGGGCCCTATACCAAATTTTAGGACAATCGGACTAAAACTGCGAGCTGTACTTTGCACACAAAAATACATCAACAGACAGACAGACAGACGGACAGACAGACAGAC
Organism: Haematobia irritans; assembly: GCF_050003625.1. Taxonomy (NCBI): domain Eukaryota; kingdom Metazoa; phylum Arthropoda; class Insecta; order Diptera; family Muscidae; genus Haematobia; species Haematobia irritans. The sequence continues at coordinate 35,944,472 of NC_134400.1, read as the reverse complement.
AGACAGACGGACATCGCTAAATCGACTCAGAATTTAATTCTAAGACGATCGGTATACTAAACGATGGGTCTCAGACTTTTCCTTCTTGGCGTTACATACAAATGCACAAACTTATTATACCCTGTACCACAGTAGTGGTGAAGGGTATAAATATGTGAAACATTTAAATCTGAAGCAATTTTAAGGAAACTTCGCAAAAGTTTATTTATGATTTATCGCTCGATATATATGTATTAGAAGTTTAGGAAAATTAGAGTCATTTTTACAACTTTTGGACTAAGTAGTGGCGATTTTACAAGGAAAATGTTGGTATTTTGACCATTTTTGTCGAAATCAGAAAAACATATATATGGGAGATATATCTAAATCTGAACCGATTTCAACCAAATTTGGAACGCATAGCTACAATGCTAATTCTACTCCCTGTGCAAAATTGCAACAAAATCGGAGCAAAAAATTGGCCTCTGTGGTCATATGAGTGTAAATCGGGCGAAAGCTATATATGGGAGATATATCCAAATCTGAACCGATTTCACCCAAATTTGGCACGCATAGTTATAATGCTAATTCTACTCCCTGTGCAAAATTTCAACTAAATCGGAGTTAAAAATTGGCCTCTGTGGTCATATGAGTGTAAATCGGGCGAAAGCTATATATGGGAGATATATCCAAATCTGAACCGATTTCAACCAAATTTGGCACGCATTGTTACAATGCTAATTCTACTCCCTGTGCAAAATTTCAACTAAATCGGAGTTAAAAATTGGCCTCTGTGGGCAAATGAGTGTAAATCGGCCGAAAGCTATATATGGGAGCTATATCTAAATCTGAACCGATTTGGCTGATATTGCAAGTTTTTCGAGACCCATAAAATATTCGGATGTACGGAATTTGAGGAAGATCGGTTGATATACACGCCAATTATGACCAGATCGGTGAAAAATATATATGGCAGCTATATCTAAATCTGTACCGATTTTTTCCAAAATCAATAGGGATCATCTTTGAGCCGAAACAGGACCCTATACCAAATTTTAGGACAATCGGACTAAAACTGCGAGCTGTACTTTGCACACAAAAATACATCAACAGACAGACAGACAGACGGACAGACAGACAGACGGACATCGCTAAATCGACTCAGAATTTAATTCTAAGCCGATCCGTATACTAAAAGGTTGGTCTATGATTACTCCTTCTTGGCGTTACATACAAATGCACAAACTTATTATACCCTGTACCACAGTAGTGGTGAAGGGTATAATAAATCGGATAAAAATTTGGTTGATTATGTGGTGGATATTTCGAAACATGTACCCATATACACCATCTTCTGCACACTTATTTATGCACTCAAAATACTTTTAAAATTAGGATTTCAGGCAAATCGAATAAAAATTGTGGTGTCTAGAAGACCCCAAATAGGGGGATCGATTTGTATGGGGGCTATCTCAATCTGGACCGATATAGCCCATCTTCGAACTTGGCCTGCCTGCAGCCAAAAGACGAATTTGTGTAAAATGTCATCACGATAGCTTCGTTATTGAAGGTGCAAAAGGCAGACATATGGACATCGATTTATGTAGTCGGAAACCGATACTTCGATGTATTACAAACGGAATGATTAATTTAGTCACCTATGGTGGTGGCTATAAAAAAGAAGATTAAATTGGAACTTGTTCTACAAACATTTCTTTTAGAGTGCATCGCGGGATCCCCCATCGATTATTTGGTTACTTCCGATGCAGTCCTTTTGGACACGTATTAGAAAGTACGTAATTTGGCTAATTTATGTGAAAATTAAAGTTTTGGACAATAAAATTTCACAAAAAATAGAAAATAAATAAAAAAGCTAAAAAATAATAATAAATAAAATTTCATTCCAGCTGGGATTTTAACCTGTGCCATTTGACTTTTTCACTTCCATGAAAAAAAATATATATATTTATACAAAAATACATGCCGAAAATAACAAAATAAAAACGATATATAAGAAAAAAAATAATTTTTTAGAAAAATATTTGAAAAAAATGGCAGCTGGTGAGAATTGATCTGGCGTTCTTTAGTTTTTTCATTCATAATAATAAAGAACATCTCAGGAAGTAGTTGGAATGTCATGCCGTGGTGTCATATTAGGTTCATACCACAATCATTTGAATAGACGTTTTGATGCATCGTGTTGAATGGTGTTTGTGGTTGAGTGTGCTAAACCGTTCTGTTATGGTGCCAACAAACCCAGGTTCAATCCCCGGTGGGAGCGAAGAAGTTTTTCAATTTCTAAAAATTAGGTAATAAGAAAATAAAAGTGTAACAAAAAATACTGATAAAAATAAAAAATGATTTTGGAGAAAAAATTTTTTAACTTTGTCATTCCGTTTGTAACACATCGAAACTTTGCTGTAAGACTCCATAAAGTATATATATGTTCTGAGTCGATTTAAGCATGTCCGTCCGTCTGTCTGTTGAAATAACGCTAACTTCCGAACATAACAAGCTATCAATTTGAAACTTGACATAAGTAGTAGTTATTGATCTATATCGGACCACTTTTACGTATGGCCCCCATACAAACCGACCCTTAGATTTGGATCGCGGAGCCTCTTGGAGGAGCAAAATTCATCCGGTCCGCTTGAAATTTGGTACTTGGTGTTAGTATGTGGTCTCTAAGAATCATGCAAAAATAGGTCCATATCGGTCCATAATTACACAGAAAAAATATCATCAAAATATTTCCAATTAAACAGTTAATTGAAGTTGAATTTTTTTTCAATTAATAAATTAATTGATACAATTAACTTTTTAATCAAATTCGGAAGACTAATTCAGTTAAAAAAGTGCTGATTTTTTTTTTTAATTTTTAATTAAAAATGTATTTCACACAATCACATGTTAATCCAAATAAAAACTCTAAGCCAATTCAGAAAGTAATTCAAAATAGTTACCTTTTTTAATTAATAAATTAGTTGAGTTTTGCAATCAACATCAATAAAAATTTTAATTGAATCAATTAAAAAATTAATTGAAATTTGCTGAAAAAAAATCAATTAATTTTTTAATCAAGAATTTTTTCTATGCCCAATTAAAACTGTGATTGATACTATCATTTTCGTGATTGAAGACATTTCAATTAAAAAATTAATTGGATCAATTAATTTGGTGATTGAATCAGAAGAAAAATTGTTTGTGTGTATATATGGCCCCCATATAAACCGATCACCAGATTTGAACTTCGGGGCCTCTAAGACGAGCAAAACTGATCCGATCCCGTTGAAATTTGGTATGTGGTGTAAGTAAATGGTCTCTAACAACCATGCAAAAATTAGTCCATATCGGTCCATATATATATATATAGCCCCCATATAAACAGATCCCCACATTTGACCTCCGGAGCCTCTTGGAGGAGCAAAAATTATCAGATCCGAGTGAAATTTGATACGTGGTGTTAGTATATGGTCTCTTACAACCATGCAAAAATTAGTCCATATCGGTCCTTAATTATATATAGCCCCCATATAAACCGATCCCCAGATTTGACCTCCTAAGCTTCTTGGAGGAGCAAAATTCATCAGATTCGGTTGAAATTTGGTACATTGTGTTAGAGTGTGGCCGCTAACAACCATGCTTTACTTTGTCATTATCGGTTTATAGTTATATATAGCCCTCGGCTAATCCGATCCCCAATCACACAAAAATTGGTCCATGTCGGTTTATAATTGCATATAGGCCCAATATAAAGCGACCCCCACATTTCAATTCTGGCTCTCTAATTACATTGTGTTTGTGTGTGGCCGCTAACAACCATGCTTTACTTGGTCATTATCGGTTTATAGTTATATATAGCCTTCAGATAATCCGATCCCCAATCACACAAAAATTGGTCCATACCGGTTTATAATTGCATATAGGCCCTATATAAAGCGACCCCCACATTCCAATTCTGGCTCTCTAATTACTTAAATCTTGGTCGGTTTGCGTAGACGTGTCTAAAATTATGAAATTCTGTCTATAATTTCAACCTGGTCGAATGAAATTTACTCATTTAAGAGGCTCCGCAAATCAAAACAAGGGATCGAGATATAGGTCCCATTTATATAAATATTGACCGATTTGGACCAATTTGGTCACGATTGTTAAAGTGCAACGATTTGGATTAATTTTTGCAAGGCTTTTGGAAGGCATATACTTACACTACATACCATATTTCAGTCGGACTGGATGAAATTTGCTCTTCCTCTGGTAGTCGGTTTATATGGCGACTATATCAAAAAATGGTTCGATATGTCCCAAGTGCACAAACATCCGACCTGCATTAATAAATAAGAAGTAAGGAAAGTCTAAAGTCGAGCGGGGCCGACTATTTTATACCCTGCTCCACTTTGTAGATCTAAATTTTCGATACCATTTCACATCCGTCAACTGTGTTGGGGGCTATATATAAAGGTTTGTCCCAAATACATACATTTAAATATCACTCGATCTGGACAGAATTTGATAGACTTCTACAAAATCTATAGAATCAAAATTTAAGTCGTCTAATGCACTAGGGTGGAACACAATGTTAGTAAAATCCTTTAAATCTGAAGCAATTTTAAGGAAACTTCGCAAAAGTTTATTTATGATTTATCGCTCGATATATATGTATAAGAAGTCTAGGAAAATTAGAGTAATTTTTACAACTTTTCAACTAAGCAGTGGCGATTTTACAAGGAAAATGTTGGTATTTTGACCATTTTTGTCGAAATCAGAAAAACATATATATGGGAGCTATATCTAAATCTGAACCGATTTCAACCAAATTTGGCACGCATAGCTACAATGCTAATTCTACTCCCTGTGCAAAATTTCAACTAAATCGGAGTAAAAGATTGGCCACTGTGGTCATATGAGTGTAAATCGGGCGAACGATATATATGGGAGCTATATCTAAATCTGAACCGATTTCAATAAAATTTGGTACACTTGACTACACTACTAATTGTACTCCTAGTGCAAAATTCAACCAAATTGGGGTAAAACTCTGGCTTCTGGGACCGTATTAGTCCATATCGGGCGAAATCAACCCGATTTCAATAAAATTTGGCACACTTGACTAAAGTACTAATTGTTCTTCTTGTGCAACATTTTAAGCAAATTAGGTTAAAACTCTGGCTTCTGGGGCAATATAAGTCCATATCGGGCGAAATATATATATGTGGGAGCTATATCTAAATCTGAACCGATTTCTTCCAAAATCAATAGGGTTCTATTCAGAGCCAAAACACATACTTGTGCCAAATTTGAAGTCGATTGGACTAAAACTGCGACCTAGACTTTGATTACAAAAACGTGTTCACGGACAGACGGACATGGCTATATCGACTCAGGTGGGCTCCTGAGCATTTTTGTCAAAGACACCATGTGTCTATCTCGTCTCCTTCTGGGTGTTGCAAACTTATGCAATAACTTATAATACCCTGTTCCACAGTATGGCGCAGGTTAGGGATTGACATACTTGTATCTATGACATTGTAAAGTATGTTTGTTTGCCTACTTTTTTATATTTTTGCATAACATTTTAAAACTATATTCATATATAGCTTTTTAATAAACTCCAAAAGTAATACATATCTTATAAATTGTCCTACCAAGGCTTGGACTACTGCAAGTATATGAAGTATATGAAAGGCAAAACATGCTACATAGCATAAAAACTCCGGCAAGTGATCATGTCTAAATGGCAGATATGGATTGCATACAAATTCTATGTTGCTACCACTATAACACTGGCAAGAACAACCGCCAATACAATTCCATAAAGAGGCTGGAAAAAAAGGAGGCAACACCAAAAGTGTTGTAAATCAGAAGGTGTTATCATTTGAATAAATATTGATATTGTAGCAAGCAATTTACCAACGACAAGCTCAACAAGATGGCAGGAGTTTTTTGCTTTATTCCCATGTTATTGGGTATGGAGTAACATCAATGTTATTTGTTGCATTATTCAGGAAAAAAGGTGCTAAACACCTTTAGTCTGTTTCTACGGATAACACAACACTAGCCTACCATACATTATACTAGGAGACAAATTTGTATTTTTAGTTTTTTATACCCTCCACCATAGGATGGGGGTATAACATATTAATTTTGTCATTCCGTTTGTAACCCATCGAAATATTGCTCTAAGACCCCATAAAGTATATTCTGGGTCGTGGTGAAATTCTGAGTCGATCTGAGCATGTACGTCCGTCCGTCCGTCCGTCTGTTGAAATCACGCAAACTTCCGAACGAAACAATCTATCGATTTGAAACTTGGCACAAGTAGTTGTTATTGATGTAGGTCGGATGGGCAAATGCTATATCGGTCCACTTTTACGTATAGCCCCCATATAAACGAATCCCAAAATTTGGCTTGCGGGGACTCTAAGAGAAGCAAATTTCATCCGATCCAGCTGAAATTTGGTACATGGTGTCAGCATATGATCTCTAACAACAATGCAAAAATTGGTCCACATCGGTCCATAATTATATATAGTCCCCATATAAACAGACAGACGGACATCGCTAAATCGACTCAGAATTTAATTCTAAGCCGATCCGTATACTAAAAGGCTGGTCTATGATTACTCCTTCTTGGCGTTACATACAAATGCACAAACTTATTATACCCTGTACCACAGTAGTGGTGAAGGGTATAAAAACGTCCTAAAAATAACGTATTGAAAGTCATCTCCTATATTTGAACGCTTTTTAGCATTGTAAAGGGTGATACGGTCAATATAAACTTGACGTATTTCTTTCAATTTTGCATTTAAAAAACCTGAACACCCCTCATTTTGAAGGTGTGTGTGTTTAGAATGTTGCTCCTATTTTGATTTTGGAATTCACTCTTCAGTTGTCAAAATGCCGTCCAAGCAAGAAGAGCAGCGTATCAAAAGTTTGCTCGCGTATCGCGAAAATCCGAGCTACTCACACGCAAAGCTGGCAAAATCGCTAAAAGTTACCAACTCAACCGTTACAAATGTAATTAAAGTGTTTGGGGAACGTTTGTCGACAGCCAGGAAGTCTGGATCGGGGGGAAATCGAAAACCGAAAGCCGCTGAGACGACAAAGAGAGTTGCCGGTAGTTTCAAGCGAAACCCTAACCTCTCTCTCCGAGATGCCGCAAATAAGCTGGGTGTATCGTCTACAACCGTTCATCGAGCCAAAAAACGAGCCGGACTATCGACTTACAAGAAGGTAGTGACTCCAAATCGCGATGATAAACAAAATACGACGGCCAAAGCGCGATCCCGGAGGTTGTACACGACGATGCTGACGAAGTTTGACTGCGTGGTAATGGACGACGAAACCTACGTCAAAGCCGACTACAAGCAGCTTCCGGGACAGGAGTTTTATACGGCAAAAGGAAGGCGAAAGGTAGCAGATATTTTCAAGCACATAAAACTGTCTAAGTTCGCAAAGAAATATCTGGTTTGGCAAGCCATCTGTACCTGTGGCTTGAAAAGCAGCATTTTCATAGCTTCCGGGACTGTCAACCAAGAAATTTACGTGAAAGAGTGTTTGAATAAACGTCTGCTGCCTTTCCTGAAGAAACACGGTTGTTCCGTACTGTTTTGGCCGGTTTTGGCATCTTGCCATTACGGTAAAAGGCCATGGAGTGGTACGCCGCCAACAACGTGCAGGTGGTTCCCAAGGACAAGAACCCTCCCAACACGCCAGAGCTCCGCCCAATTGAGAAATACTGGGCTATTGTCAAGCGGAACCTAAAGAAGACCAAAAAAACTGCAAAGGACGAGCAGCAGTTCAAGGCAAACTAGCTTTCTGCGGCGAAGAAGGTGGACAAGGTGGCTGTACAAAATCTGATGGCAGGTGTCAAGCGTGAGGCACGGCAATTCGGATTTGGAAAAGCGGAAGCCTAACTGAATATTTTTCTTGAATTTTATACTAATTGAACTTGAATAAAAATAAATTTAATTTGATTTTTTAAATAAACGATTTCACCGATGTACACGCGTTTTCCCTTGACCAAATTTTGACCTTTTTAGTGTTGTATACCAATATGGGACATCTGCTTGGGGTCATTATATTGGACAAATACATCTTCCAGACTCATTTTTTAGGCAGATTAGGACAAATTATTCTTCAAAATGTGTAAATTATCTATTTTGTTTATATTTCCTTCAAGAAATATGAGGTTCCTCACGCCATTCGCATGTCGTCACATGCCCACCTACGTGGGTAACAGTATGCGTAATATTTCGTTTTCCCCCTTTATTTCCCTTGTTTCTCCACGCGTAGTTAATTTTTGCATGGTCATTAGAGACCATATTCTAACACCATGTACCAAATTTCAGCCGGATCGGATGAAATTTGCTTCTCTTAGAGGCTCCGCAAGCCAAATGGGAGGATCGGTTTATATGGGGGCTATATAATTATGGACCAATGTGGACCAATTTATGCATGGTCATTAGAGACCATATTCTAACACCATGTACCAAATTTCAGCCGGATCGGATGAAATTTGCTTCTCTTAGAGGCTCCGCAAGCCAAATGGGAGGATCAGTTTATATGGGGGCTATATATAATTATTGACCGATGTGAGCCAATTTTTGCATATTTGTTAGAGACCAAATACTTACACCATGTACCAAATTTCAGCCGGATCGGATGAAATTTGCTTCAATTAGAGGCTCCGCAAGACAAATCTGGGGATCGGTTTATATGGGGGCTATATATAACTATGGAACGATGTGGATCAATTTTTGCATGGCTGTTAGAGACCATATACTAACACCATGTATCAAATTTCAGCCGGATCGGATGAAATTTGCTTCTCTTGGAGGATCCGCAAGCAAAATTTGGCGGTCCGTTTATATGGGGGCTATACGCAAAAGTGGACCGATATGGCCCATTTGCAAAACCATACCACCTCAATAACAACAAGTTTTAAGTCGATAGCTTGTTTCGTTCGGACGTTAGCGTGATTTCAACAGACGGATGGACGGATGGACATGCTCAGATCGACTCAGAATTTCACCACGACCCAGAATATATATACTTTATCGGGTCTTAGAGCAATATTTCAATGTGTTACAAACGGAATGACAATGTTAATATACCCCCATCCTATGGTGGAGGGTATAATTTTGTCAAAATTTTATATCTATAGAAAATTTTGTCAAAAAATTATTTCGATAAAAATTTTGTCAAAATTTTATTTATATAGAAAATTTTGTCAAAGATTTATTTCAAAATTTATTTTTATAAAAATTTTGTCAAAATTTTATTTCTATAAAAAATTTTGTCAACATTTTATGTCTAGAGAAAATTTTGTCAAAATTTTATTTCTATAGAAAATGTTGTCAAAATTGTATTTCTATAGAAAATTTTGTGAAAATTTTATTTCTTTAGAACATTTTATCAAAATTTTATTTCTATAGAATATTTTGTCTAAATTTTATTACTATAGACAAATTTGTCAAAATTTTATTCCTATAGAACATGTTATCAACATTTTTTTCAGAGAAAATTTTATCAACATTTTATTTCTAGAGAAAATTTTGTCAAAATTTTATTTCTATAGAAAATTTTGACAAAAAATTATTTCGATAGAAAACTTTTCTACCAAATCATACAAATTCTACCAATTAGTACAAAATTTACCATTTTTGGTAGAATCCCATAAATTGTCAACAGTGTTTTAAACTCTCATTCAGTCGACTTCTACTTTTTCCAGTTCGTAAGCGTAAATCCACAATTCTTCAATTTTCACTATATCATAGACGTGTTTCAAAGCACCATGATGGTATTTTTGGAGCATTTCTTTCGAGTAATCGATATGACCCTTTTATAAAGCGATTGACAAATTGTGTGGGATCCAATGCTAACAAACTTGTTTTACGGTCAAATGTTCTTGAAATAATAGGCGCCTCGGTTGAATTCACCAATTCACCTTGTACTGACATCATATAGCAAGTTTAAAAGGGATCGGATGAACTTTGTCCTCTAGGAGGCTCCGGAAATCAATTTTTGCGGTCGGTTAATATAAGTATGAAAATTGGGGATAATTTAAGTACAATCACCAATAAATTAATAATGAAATAAAACAACGTTAATTTGGATTAAACAAATTGTTGGACTTTTTTCTGAGGGAATATTAATCTTTACTTAAGATTGTTTAGTTTCTCTTTTAGCACCTTTGGAGTCTCATTGGTTGTGGTGGCGGTAAACACGAATCTGGATAACCGAGGCAAATGAGTCATTCTAGATCTTGGAATAAATATCTCACCTTAATTAAGTGGTAACAAAAGAGTGGAGGAAAGAGAATTCTAATGTGTAGATGAAGAAGATATCATGATGATGGAGAAAATTATGTAAAAGTTATTTTCGAATTCAAATGACTATGAAAATACTAAATTTATGACCAAGTAAATGGGATCACCGAAAAAAATGTTGACCTTTGAACTGATGTTAAATTTAACTTAATTTTAAAGCAAAAAATATTTTTTTCTTGAGAATTTATTTTTTTATACATTTTCCACATGTGTCAAAAATTGTATAAAGGGTGATACGGTCAAAATTTGGTCAATATAAACTTGACGTATTTCTTTCAATTTTGCATTTAAAAAACCTGAACACCCCTCATTTTGAAGGTGTGTGTGTGTAGAATGTTGCTCCTATTTTGATTGTGCAATTCACTCTTCAGTTGTCAAAATGCCGTCCAAGCAAGAAGAGCAGAGTATCAAAATTTTGCTCGCGCATCGCGAAAATCCGAGCTACTCGCACGCAAAGCTGGCAAAATCGCTAAAAGTTGCCAAATCAACCGTTACAAATGTAATTAAAGTGTTTGGGGAACGTTTGTCGATAGCCAGGAAGTCTGGATCGGGGGGAAATGGAAAACCGGAAGCCGCTGAGACGACAAAGAGAGTTGCCGGTAGTTTCAAGCGAAACCCTAACCTCTCTCTCCGAGATGCCGCAAATAAGCTGGTTGTATCGTCTACAACCGTGCATCGAGCCAAAAAACGAGCCGGTCTATCGACTTACAAGAAGGTAGTGACTCCAAATCGCGATGATAAACAAAATACGACGGCCAAAGCGCGATCCCGGAGGCTGTACACGACAATGCTGACGAAGTTTGACTGCGTGGTAATGGACGACGAAACCTACGTCAAAGCCGACTACAAGCAGCTTCCGGGACAGGAGTTTTATGCGGCAAAAGGAAGGCGAAAGGTAGCAGATATTTTCAAGCACATAAAACTGTCTAAGTTCGCAAAGAAATATCTGGTTTGGCAAGCCATCTGTACCTGTGGCTTGAAAAGCAGCATTTTCATAGCTTCCGGGACTGTCAACCAAGAAATTTAGGTGAAAGAGTGTTTGAATAAACGTCTGCTGCCTTTCCTGAAGAAACACGGTTGTTCCGTACTGTTTTGGCCGGTTTTGGCATCTTGCCATTACGGCAAAAAGGCCATGGAGTGGTACGCCGCCAACAACGTGCAGGTGGTTCCCAAGGACAAGAACCCTCCCAACACGCCAGAGCTCCGCCCAATTGAGAAATACTGGGCTATTGTCAAGCGGAACCTAAAGAAGACCAAAAAAACTGCTAAGGACGAGCAGCAGTTCAAGGCAAACTGGCTTTCTGCGGCGAAGAAGGTGGACAAGGTGGCTGTACAAAATCTGATGGCAGGTGTCAAGCGTGAGGCCCGGCAATTCGGATTTGGAAAAGCGAAAGCCTAACTGAATATTTTTCCCGAATTTTATACTAATTGAACTTGAAAAGGAAATTTAATTTGATTTTTTAAATAAACGATTTCACCGATTTACACGCGTTTTCCCTTGACCAAATTTTGACCGTATCACCTTTTAGTAAAGATGCAAAAAGTCAGTAGATGCAAAAGACAATTTCAATAATTTGAAGAATTTTTCAGACTTATCAAAGCCAAGTTGGCCTTCACAGAAAAAACTGAAGCAAAATAAAAATCAATTATTGGCATAATTGAATGAAAAAAATATATCAAATACGATTTTTATTAAGTCAAACATGAAAATAATTGGTTGAATGAAAAACTGGCAAAAATATCAAAATTCACTGGTAATTGAATTCACAACACATCAATTACTATGTTCAATTGAACCAAGTATAAAAGTTATTGATTTAAGTATAATGCGTAATTGCCTGATAAAACTGTTTATGACGTTGCTACGTAACGAAAAATAAATTAATACAAACAATAAAATTTCATTTATTGTTATTATTAAGAATCTTCTTAAGAACATGGACGACTTTACCCGCAAATAAACCGTGGTATCGGTACCGCGATTCGAAATGTTAACATTTACAACATTTTTAGCGCACCATATTGTATTTTTATCGCAGGTAGGTACCTTTATCTAAATACCAGTTTTTTTTGGTCAAGCGCGTTTTTTGGAAACTACACTGAAAGAATTCTCTTCGTAAAAATGAACATTGTGAGTCTAACCTGTGACGTGTTGGTAGAATTCTTTCTCTCTCTCAAGCACATTCACGTAATACTCATGTACGTTCACGCAAACTTTTAAAAACGATTTAAAAACGATTAACGGTTCACAATTTTTAGACTCACGAGAATTCTCGTGACTTCGACTATTAGTCGGGATCACGACGAAAGTATCACAGCACAAACTTTTTACTATGGAAAGTTAATTTAATATATTTAGTACATATTTCTATGTTCGTAAAATTTTTAAAATTCGCTGAAAACTTTAATAAATAAGCTTTGGAATATATATACAATTACATTCTTTCTATTTTGTTTTTACAATTAGGTCGTGTACACGTCAAATTGCCCTATTAATGGATATAAGCCGACTGTCAAAAATATGTGGCCTAGAGGAAAATGTGTTTACTTCGAAAACGGGGATTTCTTCCCAGCAACAGAAGGTAAAATCATGTAAAACTTTGAAATATTTTCGAAACTTTGAAATGAATAGATGTTTGTATTACAGAAGAGCAGGATGCCTAAACAAATCGCATATAAATGAGGAAGATTTGGGAAATTCCAGCAGGTGATACAGATATTTCAAAAACTGTTTTTTCTTTGTGAGTTAGCCTTTTAAATACGTCGTTTATAATGAATATTCTGTATTTTTCTACCAAACATGTACTTCGCTGTATTTTCAATTATACATATTTTCAGAATTTCTTTTTTATAATAAAAAGCATTAAACCTTTTTTCAGAGTGTATTTGTATAATTTTCTTAAATTAATATAGATTATATAGTACAAAGATTGTATTGATTAACATCGTAATAAACACAATTACGATAGTAATTGTATAGGTTACAAAATTCTATAAACATTGTACTCAGTTCAATTACGACTGTAATTGAAAACACTTTATATACTTCAAATACTAATGTATTTGGATTGAGTACTATGTCATTTGAATATTTTGACAAATTCCAATTACATTTATACTCAACGCAAATATTACTTCATTTGAAAATAGTTTTATGACAACCTTACAATTTGGGTAATTGGATTTACAATTTTCGTCATAAGCTGAAAATCAAATACAAAAATAATTGAATTCACAATTTTTGTATTTGATTCAATTATTCACTTTTTTCTGTGTTAGTAAAGCAAACTTTTCTTTTATGTAATGATACCCGTTATGAATCGAATCACCTAACGAAAAGGACAAAATGGCTTCATTAAAAAGTTTATCAATTTTTCGACAAGCAAAAAACTTTATATCAGAGAAATTCGTCTTCTATGCCAAGCAAAATTCACATTCTTCTTTTAAGAACAAGAAATCTTCGGTCACACGACAATATTTCTTTTCAGTGTATATTAAAGTTATTTGATTGTATTGTATGCACACAGATCTAAACCTAGAATAAATTCATTTTCTTGTATGTCAGTGCTTTTGGCAAGGAGTTACATGTATCAGCAACTCTATGTGATCAAGTGGCAACTTGTAAAACTATGAAATCCATATGCGCCTGGTTTCCTCATTGAAGTTATACCTCTGCCACTAACTTGATCAATTTTTTTTTTTCGTTAAATTTCGAGGTGTGTCTTCATTATGTCTTATGTATGAATTTTTTTTTTTTTTGCAAACACCACATTTTCGTTGCATGTTAAGTAAAAAAGAAAAAGCAAAAACAAACAGCTAAGATATTGAAAATTGTTCTAGCAAAATGGAGGTGGTAATTTTAAAGTTAATTAATTTCTTCTAGAGAACGTATAAGAGGAGTTAAATTTTTTCTATACATCCAAATTTTAGAATGGGGGTTGTAACTAAACAAATCGTATTTTGTATAATTAAGATATATTTTGTTTTGCCCTTAAAACGGGAAGGTTATTGTTTACAAATAATTCGATAAGGATAAAATAAAATCTTGGACCGCATATAGGAAATTTCATTCATTCATTTATATGGAAACAAGTAAGGAAAGCCTATAGTCGGACGGGGCCGACTATATTATACCCTGCACCACTTTGTAAATCCACATTTTCGATACTATATCAAATCCGTCAAATGTGTTGGGTGCTATATATAAAGGTTTTTGTCCCAAATACATACATTTAAATCTGACTCCATCTGAACAAAATTTATAATCTATAGACTTAAAATTTAAGTCGGCTAATGCACTGGGATGGTACACTATGTTAGTAAAAAACAAGTAAGGAAAGTCTAAAGTCGGGCGGGGCCGACTATATTATACCCTGCACCACTTTGTAGATCTAAATTTTCGATACCATATCACATCCGTCAAATGTGTTGTGGGCTATATATAAAGGTTTGTCCCAAATACACACAATTAAATATCACTCGATCTGGACAGATTTTATAGACTTCTACAAAATCTTTAGACTCAAAATTTAAGTCGGCTATGGTGGAACACAATGTTAGTAAACAAATATGGGAAACATTTAAATCTGAAGCAATTTTAAGGAAACTTCGCAAAAGTTTATTTATGATTTATCGCTCGATATATATGTATTAGAAGTTTAGGAAAATTAGAGTAATTTTTACAACTTTTCGACAAAGCAGTGGCGATTTTACAACGAAAATGTTGGTATTTTGACCATTTTTGTCGAAATCAGAAAAACACATATATGGGAGCTATATCTAAATCTGAACCGATTTCAACCAAATTTGGCACGCATAGCTACAATGCTAATTCTACTCCCTGTGCAAAATTTCAACTAAATCGGAGTTAAAAATTGGCCTCTGTGGTCATATGAGTGTAAATCGGGCGAAAGCTATATATGGGAGCTATATCTAAATCTGAACCGATTTCAATCAAATTTGGCACGCATAGCTACAATGCTAAATCTACTTCCTGTGCAAAATTTCAAATAAATTGGGCCAAAACTCTGGCTATTAGAACCATATTAGCCCATATCGGGCAAAAGATATATATGGGAGCTATATCTAAATTTAAACCGATTTCAATCAAATTTTGCACACTTAACTGCACTACTAATTGTACTCCTAGTGCAAAATTTCAACCAAATTCGGCCAAAAATCTGGCTTCTTGGGCCAAATAAGTCCATATCAGGCAAAAGATATATATGGGAGCTATATCTAAATCTGAACCGATTTCTTCCAAAATCAATAGGGTTCTATTCTGACCCAAATTAGGAACATGTGCCAAATTTGAAGGCTATTGGACTTAAATTGCGACCTAGACTTTGATCACAAAAATGTGTTCACAGACAGACGGACGGACGGACAGACGGACAGACGGACATGGTTATATCGATTTAGGAACCCACCCTGAGCATTATTGCCAAAGGCACAATGTGTCTATCTCATCTCCTTCTGGGTGTTACAAACATATGCACTAGCTTATAATACCCTGTTCCACAGTGTGGCGCAGGGTATAAATATGGGAAACATTTTAATCTGAACCAATTTTGAGGCAACTTCGCAAAAGTGTATTTATCATTTATCGCTCGATAGATATGTATTAGAAATAAAGGAAAATTTGATTCTGGGTCCATATAAGTACATATCGGGCGAAAGATATATATGGGAGCTATATCTAAATCTGAACCAATTTCTTTCAAAATTAATAGGTTTCTATTGTGGCAAATTTGAAGGCGATTGGACTTAAACTGCGACCTAGACTTTGATCACAAAAATGTGTTCACAGACAGACGGACGGACGGACAGACGGACATGGCTAGATCGACTCAGGGATCCACCCTGAGCATTATTGCCAAAAACACCATGTGTCTATCTCGTCTCCTTCTGGCTGTTGCAAACATATGCACTAACTTATAATACCCTGTTCCATAGTGTGGCGCAGGGTATAAAAATCGGTTAGTTACACTGAAAAAAAAGCATGCCCGGTTCCAAAGATTTTGTCTTCACTTCAAAAATTTTGGCTTTGATTCCGAGCCAAAGAAGCAGAGAATACAAGTAAGGATACTGTTAAGACACAATTCTCTTTTAAATTTAGGTTTTGTGTACTTGCTTCTAGGAAACAAATTTAAATTTTCGTTTTTCAGCTTTTTTCTTCATATGCTATCAAAGTCCTTTAAAAATGAGTTAACGACAACTTTATTTTCCAAATTCAGGCTCGACTTCCAGTAGAAACTATGCTATGTTCCAAGTAAAAAACGCTTTTAAAATAAAGTGTGGAAAAACATGTCCTATACAAGCATTTGATTGATTTTTTGCTTTCTAGTCAAGATGCAAAAAGACAAAAAATTTAAAGACAATATTATTAATTTTAAAGAATTTTTCTGAATAATTAAAGTCAAGTTGACCTTAGCCCAAACATTTTTTCTTTCAGGTTATGACACCCATTTTTAAGTCAAATCTCTTAATTACAAGGACAATACGACTTCATTGAAAGTTTTATCGACTTATAGACAAGGAAAAAAGTTTATATTGAAGAAATGCGTATTCTATGCTAAGCAAAATTTGCAATCTTTGACCTCACGACAATATTTTTGTCAGTGTAGTCAGGCTTTTAGAAAATAATGAATATCTATGGTCCATTTTATCAGTTAGAGACATGTCACTAATATTAGGTTTATTTATTTATATAAAGCATATCTACATACATATGTGCACCGAAAAAATATTTATATGGTATGAAAGATTACACAACCTAACTTTCAGGATTTGCAATTTACACAGTATTAATGAGAAATTTCTTTAAGATATTGACATTTTAACTAAAAGAAAGTCTATACTCTTGCTTCAAAACTGGTTTTATTATATTTAAAACACAAATTTTTGAAATTTGCATCGCTACATTAAAGTCCTATGTCTTTGAATTAAGCAAATTTCCTTTCAATTAAAGAAAATATTTTTGATTTAAAGAAATAGTTCATAACTAAAATATTGAATCTTTAGATTTAAGATAAAACCGCTTCAAATATATGCTAAGACTTATTTTGAGGATTCCGTATCCTTCGTTTAATTTTTATACCCTCCACCATTGGATGGGGTGGGTATATTAACTTTGTCATTCCGTTTGTAACAAATCGAAATATTACTGTAAGACCCCATAAAGTATATATATTTTGGGTCGTGGTGAAATTCTGGGTCGATCTAAGCATGTCCCTCCGTCCGAGCGTCTGTTGAAATCACGCTAACTTCCGAACGAAACAAGCACAAGTAGTTTTTATTGATGTAGGTCGGATGGTATTGCAAATGGCCATACCGGTTAACTTTAACGTATAACGCTATATAAACGGACCCCCGCACTGAAAAAAATATTGTCGTGAGGTCAAAGATTTCTTGTCTTTAAAATACGAATGCAAATTTTGCTTAGCATTGAAGACGCATTTCTCTAGTATATTTTTTTTTTCCTTGACCAAAGGTCGATAAACTTTTCAATGAAGTCGTATTGTCCTTATAATTAAGTGATTTGATTTAAAAACGGATATCATAACATGAAAGAAAAAATGTTTGGGCTAAGGTCAACTTGACTTTAATAATTTAGAAAAAATCTTTAAATTTAATGAAATTGTCTTTAAATTTGTTGTCTTTTTGCATCTTGACTACAAAGCAAAAAATCGTTCAAATATAGGACACGTTTTTCAACACTTTATTTTAAAGACGTTTTTTACTTGAAACACAGCATAATTTCTACTAGAAGTCGAGTCTTAATTTGGAAAATAAAGTCGTCGATAGGTTGTTTTTAAACGACTTTGATAGCATATAAAGAAAAAAAGCTGAAAAAGCGAAAAATTAAAATTTGCTTCCTAGAAGCAAGTACACAAAACTCGATTTTAAAAGAGAATTGTGTCTTAAAAGTATCCTTACTTGTATTGGCTCGGAATCAATACCAAATTTTTTAAAGTAAAGACAAAATCTTTGGAACCGGGTATGCTTTTTTTTCAGTGCGGATTTGGCTTGCGGAGCCTCAAAGAGCAGCAAATTTCATCCGATCCGGCTGAAATTTGGTACATGATGTTGATATATGGTCTCTGACAACCATGCCAGAATTGGTCCATATCGGTCCATAATTATATATAGCCCTCATATAAACCGATTCCCAGATTTGACCTCCAAAGCCTCTTGGAAGGGTAAAATCATGCGATCCGGTTGAGACTTAGCACGTGGTGTTAGTATATGATCTCTAATAACCATGCAAAAATTGGACCGTATCGGTTCATAATTATATAAAGCCCCATAAAAACCAATCTCCAGATTTGGCTTGCGGAGCCTCTAATAGAAGCAAATTTCATCCGATCCGGTTGAAATTTGGTACGTGGTGTTAATATATGGTCTCGAAGAACCATGCCAGAATTGGTCCATATCGGTCCATAATTATATATAGCCCTTTTAGAATCCCATCCCCAGATTTGGCCTCCGGAGCCTCTTGGAGGGGCAAAAATCATCCGATCCGGTTGAGACTTAGTACGTGGTGTTAGTATATGGTCTCTAACAACCATGCAAAAATTGGTCCATATCGGTTCATAATTATATAAAGCCCCATAAAAACCAATCTCCTGATTTGACCTCCGGTGCCTCTCGCATGTCCGTCCGTCTGTTGAAATCACGCGAACTTCCGAACGAAACAAGCTATCGACGTGAAACTTGGCGCAAGTAGTTTTTATTGATGTAGGTCGGATGGTATGCAAATAGGCCATATCGGTTCACTTTTACGTATAACCCCCGTATAAACGGTCCCCCAGATTTGGCTTGCAGATCCTCTAAAAGAAGCATATTTCATCCGATCTGGCTGAAATTTGGTACGTGGTGTTAGTATATGGTCTCTGGGAGCCATCGTGGTGCAATGGTTAGCATGCCCGCCTTGCATACACAAGGTCGTCGATTCCTGCTTCGACCGAACACCAAAAAGTTTTTCAGCGGTGGATTATCCCACCTCAGTAATGCTGGTGACATTTCTGAGGGTTTCAAGGCTTCTCTAAGTGATTTCACTGCAATGTGGAACGCCATTCGGACTCGGCTATAAAAAGGAGGTCCCTTTTCATTGAGCTTAACATGGAATCGGGCAGCACTCAGTGATAAGAGAGAAGTTCACCAATGTGGTATCACAATGGACTGAATAGTCTAAGTGAGCCTGATACATCGGGCTGCCACCTAATCTAACCTAACCTAGTATATGGTCTCTAACAAACATGCAAAAATCGGTCCACATCGGTTCATAATTATATTTAGCCCCAATTTAAACCGATCCCCAGATTTAGCTTGCAGATCCTCTAAGAGAAACAAATTTCATCCCATCCGGTTGAAATTTGGAACGTGGTGTTAATATACGATCGCTAACAACCTTACCAGAATTGGTCCATATCGGTCCATGATTATATATAGCCCTTATATGAACCGATCCCCAGATTTGACCTCCGGAGACTCTTGGAGGAGCAAAATTCATCCGATCCGGTTGAAACTTAGTACGTGGTGTTAGTATATGGTCTCTAACAACCATGAAAAAATTCGTCCATATAGGTTCATAATTATATATAGCCCCATATAAACCAATCTCCAGATTTGACCTCCGGAGCCTCTTGAATGAGAAAAATTTATCCGATCCGGTTGAAATTTGGTACATTTACCTAGAGTATGGCCGATAACAACCATGCCAAAATTGGTCCGTATCCTATATTATATATAGCCCCCAAATAAACCGATCCCCAATCACAGAAAATTTTGTCAAATTTAATGTCACAATTTTATTTCTATAGAAAAATTTTGTCAACATTTTATGCCTTTAGGAAATTTTATCAAAATATAACTTCTATACAAAATTTTGTGAAAAATTTATTTCTATAAAAAATGTGGTCAACATTTTATTTCTATAGAACATTTTGTCAGAATTTTATTTCTGTACAAAATTTTGTCAAAATGTTATTTTTATAGAAAATTTATGAAGCACTTTATAGTTGGAGAGGAATATTTTGCAAAATCTTCCAAAACAATTTCATTAATTTTAAAGAATTTTCCTGAATTATTAAAGTCATGTTGAACTTAGCGCCATACATGTTTTCCTTCATGTTATGATACCCATTTTTAAGTGAAATCACTCAATTCTAAGGATAATACGACTTCATTGAAAAGTTTATCGACTTTTGGACAAGGAAAAAAGCTTTATATTAGAGAAATTCGTCTTCTATGCTAAGCAAAATTCTCATTCGTGTTTTAAAGATATGAAATCTTTGACCTCACAACAATATTTTTTTCAGTGTACTATATATCCCGCATGGACTAACTTACAATTTAGAAGATGATGTTAAGAAGTTTTAAGATGCCTTGCCATCGGCAAGGGTTGCCATCGCAACCCTAGTAATTTAATTGTGGATGACCGTCTTTAGTAGAAGTTTCTACGCAATCCATGGTGGAGGGTACATAAGATTCGGCTTGGCCGAACTTACGACCGTATTTACTTGGTTAAATTTTTTTTTTTTTTTTTTTGGAATTAAGAAAACATTGTACACGCATTTGTTTGTAAGTGAATAGCTTTATTAATAAATCACAAAAAGAAAATGAAAATTCCATAAATCCTAATTTTAATTTTATTTATCCTATATTTAAAACTACATAGGTCCCTACATATGTCTTTATTTTGAAGAAGCTGCATCTATGGTTCGGCATCAATACTAAAATCCTTAAGGGAAGATGAATTGCTCTGATATAAATTCGAACAAGTATATACGGCCGAAGCTTATGTACCCTCCATCATGGATTGCGTAGAAACTTCTTCTAAACACTGCCATCCAGAATCGAATTACTTAAGTTGCGGTAACGCTTGCCGATGGCAAGGTATCTTAAAACCTCGTAACACCATCTTCTAAATTGTATGTAAGTCCATACGTGGTATATATTAAATCAAAAAAGATCGATCCAATACGTATATAATTCAGTTTGACAAAGTAGACATAAAATTTTGACAAAATTTTGTACAGAAATAAAATTTTAACAAAATTTTCTATAAAATTAATTTTCTATAAAATAAAATGAAAATTTTATTATGAACCGATATGGACCAATTTTTGTGTGATTGGACCAATTTTGGTATGGTTGTTAGCGACCATACACTAACACCACGTTCCTAATTTGAACCGGATCGGATGAATTTTGCTCCTCCAAGAGGCTCCGTAGGTCAAATCTGGAGAATGTTTTATATGGGGGCTATATATAATTATGGACCGATATGGACCAATTCTGGCACGTTTGTTAAAGATCATATACTAACACCATGTTCCAAATTACAATCGGATTGGATGAAATTTGCTTCTCTTGGAGACTTCGCAAGCCAAATCTGGGGATCGGTTTATATGGGGGCTATATATAATTATGAACCGATGTAGACCAATTTTTGCATGGTTGTTACACACAAAAAATTATCACCAAATTTTTTTCAATTAAACACTTAATTGAATTTGGAAACGGATTCAATTAATATGTTAATTGATTCAATTAATTATTTAATCAAATCCGAATAAAAACCAATTAAAAAAATGATTGATATTTGTTACGTTTCCAATGTAAATATTAATTGATTCAATCAATTTGTTAATCAATTCGGAAATAATTTTCAATTACAAACGTGATTGAACATTTTTCCGTTTCCAATTACACATGTGATTGATCCAATCACCTTTGTGATTGAAACTGAATAATTTTGAGCAATGGGAAGAGCGAAAAGAGAACAAGAGAATGGGTATTTATTCAACAAAGTATGATGGAGAGATCAGTCTGTGGAAGTAACTCGTAACGAACGGTTGGGTTTTTGTTTTTCGCGTAAATTGAATAACATGATTGGCGACATTCTGTCTGCTGCATTCAAAATGTGTGCATAAGTATTTTGAACGCACCAACAAATCATAGCAAAGGGTTGAAATAAATAAAGTGGGCAACAACAAACGGCCACGTGGTAAGGGTTTGACAAAAATATATGAGAGAACGCATTTGAAATTACCTGTGTTTGTGTTTTGTGGTATTGTAAAAATGGAAAACAATCTACGTTTATTGAAGGTAAGAAATTGTGAAATGTGAATACCGTTTTCCATTGAAGCCTGTTTACATTAAACGGACTAAAATAATATATTTTTTATTTATTTCTTTTAGTGACCAATTTTATTTCGTGAAATTGACCAATCAATCCCATCAACTCCATCATTTTATCAAATATTTAAGAATATGTTTGCAATAAAAAAGTGGGTACTGTATTGATCTTTTAAAATTATACATTTTTTTCACTCCTAGTTTTCTTAAAACCAAGAGCGGTATGGGTTTGTTGGAAGATTCTCCTTGAAGTTGCGAAGTGGCGTTGGCATTAAATTGTATTTTTGTTTCCTGCCTTTTTCAGTTTGAACCCAAGTAGAGAGCAATATATCTGGTATATAAACTAATGAGCTGAATTATGTAATGGTAAAAAGTTCTTTCTTTTGGATTTAAAAATATGAAAAATATCCGAAAATAATGAAAAAATTTGTATTTTCCATTTATATTTGTACCTATTTCCAGAATTTGCAAGGTATCATCAATATAATACCAAATATTACATTGCTTTCCCATTATTTTTGTCTTTGATTGGTTCAAATTTTAATAGACGATTGTAATGTATGGAAATTTTGGAAAGGAATTGTTACTAAAATTAAATTACCGAGCTCCTTAATACACCTTTTTATGCTAAAAGACTACAACTGCAAAAGAAGATTATAGATCTGCAACCTGGAACTAAGAATTGAACTTGATATTCTATGCAGGTAATGTTTAACAAAATTAACTTTTAATTGAACAAAATTAAATTCGAATTATTCTGTTTACTTTCAGAAAAACTAATCTAGCTTACAGGCTGCTGATTTATTGGAAATCTAGGCGCATCTACATATTAGAAGGAACATGCTAACATGGTTATTATTATAAGGAAGATAATGATTTATATAATTTATTTGTTCACCCTATAGTAATTGTATTTGTAAGTTATGTTAGAACAAAACACAAATGACAAGAACCAAATTTATTTGTCTATTGCATAATTCAAAAAATAATAAAATGTTAAATATGTTTTATAAGAAACACATATTTTCTTTTATTTCAAATAAAACTAAATACGATTTTGGGGTCGCAATATATAATTTTTTTGATCGAAATTTATAGCCAATTTCAATTAATTATTTAATTGAATGAATCAAATAGTTGATTGATTTTTGTCGCGAAATTAATTAAAATTTTAATTGATTCAATTAAAACTGTGATTGAATTTTATGTTAAAAATCAATCACGTTTTTAATTGATTCAATCACACAATTAATTGATTCCGTGACAAAAGTCAATCAAATTTTTAATTAAAAATCGTGTTGGTTTTCAATCAAAATGGGTGATTGATACTATCATTTTCGTGATTGAAGACATTTCAATTAAAAAAATGATTGATTCCGCGATTTTCGTGATTGAATTCAAAAAATTATTTTTTGTGTGTAGAGACCATATACCAACATCATGTACCAAATTTCAGGTGGATCGGATGAAATTTGCTTCTCTTTGAGGCTCCGCAACCCAAATCTGGGGATCGGTTTATATGGGCGCTATATATAATTATAGACCGATGTGGACCAATTTTTGCATGGTTGTTAAAGACCATATACCAACATCATGTACAAAATTTCAGCCGGATCGGATGAAATTTGCTTCTCTTTGAGGCTCCGCAAGTCAAATCTGGGGATCGGTTTATATGGGGGCTATATATAATTATGGACCGATGTGGATCAATTTTTGCATGATTGTTAGAGACCATATACCAACATCATGTACCAAATTTCAGCCGGATCGGATGAAATATGCTTCTCTTAGAGGCTCCACAAACCAAATCTGGGGATCGGTTTATATGGGGGCTATATATAATTATGGATCGATATGGACCAATATTTGCATGGTTGTTAGAGACCATATACCAACATCATGTACCAAATTTCAGCCGGATCGGATGAAATATGCTTCTGTTAGAGGCTCCACAAGCCAAATCTGAGGGTCCCTTTATATGGGGGCTATACGTAAAAGTGCACCGATGTGGTCCGTTTTCAATACCATCCGACCTACATCGATAACAACTACTTGTGCCAAGTTTCAAGTCGATAGCTTGTTTCGTTCGGAAGTTAGCGTGATTTCAACAGACGGTTCAAAAAAAAATTGGTTCACATCGGTCCATAATTATATATAGCCCCCATATAAACCGATCCCCAGATTTGGCTTGCCGAGCCTCAAAGAGAAGAAAATTTCATCCGATCCGGCTGAAATTTGGTACATGATGTTGGTATGTGGTCTCTAACAACCCTGCAAAAATTGGTCCATATCGGTCCTTAATTCTATATAGCCCCCATATAAACCGATCCCCAGATTTGGCTTGTGGAGCCTCTAAGAGAAGCATATTTAATCCGATCCGGCTGAAATTTGGTACATGGTGTTGGTATATGGTCTCTAACAACTATGTAAAAATTGGTCCAAATCGGTCCATAATTATATATAGCGCCCATATAAACCGATCCCCAGATTTGGGTTGCGGAGCCTCAAAGAGAAGCAAATTTCATCCGATCCGCCTGAAATTTGGTACATGATATTGTTATATGCTCTCTAACAACCATGCAAAAATTGGTCCACATCGGTTCATAATTATATATAGCCCCCATATAAACCGATCCCCAGATTTGCCTTGTGAAGTCTCCAAGAGAAGCAAATTTCATCCAATCCGGTTGTAATTTGGAACATGGTGTTAGTATATGATCTTTAACAACCGTGGTAGAATTGGTCCATATCGGTCCATAATTATATATAGCCCCCATATAAAACTTTCTCCAGATTTGACCTCCGGAGCCTCTTGGAGGAGCAAAATTCATCCGATCCGGTTCAAATTAGGAAAGTGGTGTTAGTATATGGTCGCTAACAACCATACCAAAATTGGTCCAATCACACAAAAATTGGTCCATATCGGTTCATAATCATGGTTGCCACTATAGCCAAAAATAATCTACCAAAATTTTATTTCTATAGAAAATTTTGTCAAAATTTTATTTCTATAGAAAATTTTGTCAAAATTTTATTTCTATAGAAAATTTTGTTAAAATTTTATTTCTGTAGAAAATTTTATCAAAATTTTATGTCTACTTTGTCAAACTGAATTATATACGTATTGGATCGATCTTTTTTGATTTAATATATACCACGTATGGACTTACATACAATTTAGAAGATGGTGTTAGGAGGTTTTAAAATACCTTGCCATCGGCAAGCGTTACCGCAACTTAAGTAATTCGATTGTGGATGGCAGTGTTTAGAAGAAGTTTCTACGCAATCCATGATGGAGGGTACATAAGCTTCGGCCTGGCCGAACTTACGGCCTTATATACTTGTTTTTTTTCTTCTTCATCTGCAATTAAAGTCATTTCATGTGCAATTAAAGTCATTTATGCTATGTCTCAAGTAAAAATCGTCTTTAAAATAAAGTGTTGAAAAACGTCTCCTATTTTTAAACGCTTTTTTTGCTTTGTTGTCAAGATGCATAAAGACAATAAATTTAAAAACAGTTTCTTTAATTTTGAAGAACTTTTCACAATTATTAAATACAAGTTGACCTTAGTCAAACAAAATTTTCTTTCATTTTAAGATATCCATTTTTAATTTGAATCACTTAATTATAATGAAAAAACGACTTTATAGAAAAATTCATCGTCTTTCGGAGAAGGAAAAAAACTTTATATTAGAGAAATGCGTCTTTTATTCTAAGCAAAAACGCATTCATAGTTTAAGGACATGAAATCTTTTGTCTCACGATAATATTTTTTTCAGTGCTGACGATTTATCATTGGCTAACTTCCATCATTGGCTATCTGAATTAAACCTAGCACAAGTATTTGCCATTGATTCAGGTCGGATGGTATTGCCATATCGAACCACTTTAACGAATAGCTCACATATAAAGCGATCCGCAGATTTGACTAACGAAGTGGCAAAATTTATGAGATCCTGTTAAAATTTGATACGTGTTATTATATTATGCCACAAGAAAACCAAACAAAAATTGGTCCATATCGGTTAATATTTATATAGAGCCCTTATAAAGGGTGATTCTTTTGAGGTTAGGATTTTCATGCATTAGTATTTGACAGATCACGTGGGATTTCAGACATGGTGTCAAAGAGAAAGATGCTCAGTATGCTTTGACATTTCATCATGAATAGACTTACTAACGAGCAACGCTTGCAAATCATTGAATTTTATTACCAAAATCAGTGTTCGGTTCGAAATGTGTTTATCGACAAATTTTGTTCAGCGATGAGGCTCATTTCTGGTTGAATGGCTACGTAAATAAGCAAAATTGCCGCATTTGGAGTGAAGAGCAACCAGAAGCCGTTCAAGAACTGCCCATGCATCCCGAAAAATGCACTGTTTGGTGTGGTTTGTACGCTGGTGGAATCATTGGACCGTATTTTTTCAAAGATGCTGTTGGACGCAACGTTACGGTGAATGGCGATCGCTATCGTTCGATGCTAACAAACTTTTTGTTGCCAAAAATGGAAGAACTGAACTTGGTTGACATGTGGTTTCAACAAGATGGCGCTACATGCCACACAGCTCGCGATTCTATGGCCATTTTGAGGGAAAACTTCGGAGAACAATTCATCTCAAGAAATGGACCACCAAGATCATGCGATTTGACGCCTTTAGACTATTTTTTGTGGGGCTACGTCAAGTCTAAAGTCTACAGAAATAAGCCAGCAACTATTCCAGCTTTGGAAGACAACATTTCCGAAGAAATTCGGGCTATTCCGGCCGAAATGCTCGAAAAAGTTGCCCAAAATTGGACTTTCCGAATGGACCACCTAAGACGCAGCCGCGGTCAACATTTAAATGAAATTATCTTCAAAAAGTAAATGTCATGGACCAATCTAACGTTTCAAATAAAGAACCGATGAGATTTTGCAAATTTTATGCATTTTTTTTTAAAAAAAAGTTATCAAGCTCTTAACAAATCACCCTTTATAAATGGATCCCCAGATTTGAACTCCGAAGCTTCCTGGAGGAGTAAATTTCATTCGATCCGGTTTCAATTTGGTACGTCATATTAGAGCACGCCCTCTAACAACCTACGCCCTTGGAAAACCAAGAAGAATTTGTCTATATCGGTTAAATTACATACAGCCCCCATATAAATCGATCCCAAGATTTGACTTCCAGATCCTCTAACAGAAGTAAATTTAATCCGATCCACTTCTAACTACCATGCGAAAATTAGTTAATATCGATCCATATTATATACAGCCTATTGAAGAATCAAATTGCATGCGACGGGGTTTAAATTTGGTACCCGATGCTAGTATATGCCCTCTAACAACAATGCAATAATTGCTCGAAACTTTGTGCGCAATCTATGATAGAGGGTACAAAAGATTCGCCCTGGCCTAACATTCGACCATATTTACTTGTTTTTATCTGGCATAGTAACAATATATACTAACATAGTATTCAAAAGACAGTGCTAAGAAGTGTGACGATCCACCACAAGGGTTATTTTTCCCCTGAACCCCGCTACCTTTAAAAAATTCAAACTACCTTGCTAGAGGTAACTGTTACGACAACTCAATTTGTTTGAATGTGGATGTCAGTCATTGGTAGAACTTTGTATGCAAAGGGTACATAAAATTCGTCCGTGATTTCAGTCGTATATACTTTTTTCATTTCAATTAAAAAAATGTTTCATGAAAGTTTTGAGATTTAAAACATAGGAACCACATGAAAGACTGAAGCTTAAATTGTTTATATCAAATTTAGAAACAAATTACACGTCAGAATCGGATCAGGCGAAATTTACTGGCCCATTGAAATGGAATGAAAAAACAATGACAATATAGAAATCAGTGAAATGTCTGACACCCCATAAAAGTACAAAGATATTAACAAACAATACACCAGAGCATTACACCGCCACCAGTAACATTATGAAAACAACACCCAACCCAAAATGCTTTAAATAAATCCCCAGACTAAATTACACTCTGGCTCTTAGAGTATACGCATGTGCAATACATGGCATTTGCTGCCATATCCATTTGGTAAAACCTAAAAAAACTGCAAATATCGAGCAAGAAAACTAAAAATGGTAACAAACGATTACATAAATTTATGCAGACGGCAACACTTTAAAGTGTTGGTTTTGTTTTTTCATTGGTCAATTCCAGCCTCAATTGCCACAATGGTGGAACAGTAGGTGATATAAAGGTAAATATTAGTTTCTTATATCCATAACTGTAAGATTGACTTATTTGTTTAAGATACCATAATGGAAATAGATCCTTGATGATGATCCAATCTACTCATTCCCTTGTACCTCGGTTACACACTCAGAAAATTTAACGTCGTAACTACAAGTAAATTCCATAATATTGAGTAGTTCAAAATTTTACTCACAGTTAGTTAAATTTAACTATTGATGAACTAAATTAACTCAGTGGAAGTAAATTGAACTTACGGCCATTACCAGCAAAATGGTTAAGAACTCCCAATGAGTTCGTAAATGGACTGAAGCAAATATAATAATAGGGAATACATATTTTATCGAACGTACGAAGAAGTTTCTCAGCGCTACTGAACTTTTACTGTGCAATATTACGAAGTCTATTTGGACACGAAATTTCCGTTTTTAGTATAAATACACTAACGATGAATGTCAATTCTAACTACCGTTGAGTGAATCTATTTCTAGACAATAGTTCGTCTCCGAAACATGTGCTCGTGTGGTGTTTCTAAAAATAGACACCCTTGACAGTGTGTGTTAATGAATAGATGCAACCAAAGCAAGAAAAGAATAAACAAAGTCACATTTGGTTGTTGATGAGTATATGAGCTAAGTGGCCCAGTGGATATTGTGTTTAGTTAGAAAACTGATGGTACGCGGTTCGATCCTCCGTCCGGTCAAAAGGTAAAATTTTAAAAAAAGATAAAAAATAGAATCTAATAAATGATTCTAAAGGATTTGTACTACAGAAGAGTAAGTGGTTTGTACTAAATATAATATGACATGTAGAAATGGGGATCCTCCCCCTTGATGTATCCTTGCTCCAAGTCACCAGGTGGTCTAGAAAATCCGGAACATTAATTTTTTCGTTTTTACAAAATTTATTATTTAGTTAATTTTTTACTTCTGAACAGTTAAATTTGAACTTGACAAAAGTTAAAACAAATTACTAACGTATAGGAAAATGTTGAACTTACTATGGGTACATGCTTCTTTAGCGACATACGAAGTTCAATATTAACACTGGTTAGTTAAAAATAACTCGCTAATGGGTTCACACTTCTCTGAGTGCACGGTTGCCACTCGAGACAAAAATTTGTAGAAAATTTTACTAAAAAATTTTGTAAAAATTTTATTTCTATAGAAAATTTTCTCAAGTTTTATTTCTATAGAAAATTTTGTCAACTTATATGCCTGTAGAAACTTTTGTCAAAATTTTATGTCTATAAAAAATTTTTTCCAAATGTTGTTTCTATAGAAAATATTGTCAAAATATTATTTCTATAGAAAATTTTGTCAAAATATTATTTCTATAGAAAATTTTGTAGAAATTTTATTTGTATAAAAAATTTAGTCAAACTTTTATTTGTATAGAAACTTTAGTCAAAATTTTATGTTTATAGAAAATTTAGTCAAAATTTTATATCTATAGAAAACTTTGTCAAAATTTTATGTCTATAGAAAATTTTGTCAAAATTTTATTTGTATAGAAAATTTTGTCAAAATTTTATTTGATACCAAATTTTGTCAAAATTTTATTTGTATAGAAAATTTTGTCAAAATTTTATTTGTATAGAAAATGTTGCCAAAACTTTATGTCTATAGAATATTTTGTTAAAATTTTATGTCTATAGAATATTTTGTCAAAATTTTATTTGTATAGAAAATTTTGTAAAAATTGTATTTCTATCGAAAATTGTCTCAAGTTTTATTTCTATAGAATATTGTGTAAACATTTTATGTCTATCGAAAATTTTGTTAACATTTTATTTGTATAGAAAATTTTGTCAAAATTTTATTTCTATAGAAAATTGTCTCAAGTTTTATTTCTATAGAATATTTTGTAAAAATTTTATGTCTGTAGAAAATGTTGTCAAAATTTTATTTCTATAGAAAATTTTATCAAACTTGTATGTCTGTAGAAAATTTTGTCAAGATTTTGTTTCTATAGAAAATATTGTCAAAATATTATCTCTATAACAATTATTGTCAAAATATTATTACTTTACACTGAAAAAAATATTGTCGTGAGGTCAAAGATTTCATGTCTTTAAAATACGAATGCAAATTTTGCTTAGTATAGAAGACGCATTTCTCTAATATAAAGTTTTTTTCCTTGTCCAAAAGTCGATAAACTTTTCAATGAAGTCGTATTGTCCTTATAATTAAGTGATTTCACTTAAAAATGGGTATCATAACATGAAAGAAAAAATGTTTGGTCTAAGGTCAACTTGACTTTAATAATTCAGAAAAATTATTTAAATTTAATGAAATTGTCTTTAAATTTGTTGTCTTTTTGCTTCTTGACTACAAAGCAAAAAATCGTTCAAATATAAGACATGTTTTTTAACACTTTATTTTAAAGACGTTTTTTACTTGAAACATAGCATAATTTCTACTAGAAGTCGAGTCTCAATTTGGAAAATAAAGTTGTCGTTAACTCGTTTTTAAAGGACTTTGATAGCATATGAAGATAAAAAGCTGAAAAAACGAAAACTTAAAATTTGCTTCCTAGAAGCAAGTACACAAAACCTAAATTTAAAAGAGAATTGTGTCTTAAAAGTATCCTAACTTGTATTCTCCGCTTCTTTGGCTCGGAATCAATACCAAAATTTTTAAAGTAAAGTCAAAATCTTTGGAACCGGGCATGCTTTTTTTTCAGTGTAGAAAATTTTGTCAAAATTGTATGTCTATAAAAAATTGCCTCAAAGTTTTATTTCTATAGAAAATTTTGTCAAAATTTTATGTTTATAGAAAATTTTGTCAAAATTTTATGTCGATAGAAAATTTTATCAAAACTTTATTTCTATAGAACATTTTGTCAAAATATTATTTCTTAAGAAAATTTTGTTAAAATATTATTTCTTTAGAAAATCTTGTCAAAATTTTATTTCTATAGAAAATTTTGTCAAAATATTATTTCCATAGAAAATTTTGTTAAAATTTTATTTGTATAGAAAATTTAGTCAAAATTTTATTTCTATAGAACATTTTGTCAAAATATTATTTCTTTAGAAAATCTTGTCAAAATTTTATTTCTATAGAAAATTTTGTCAAAATATTATTTCTTTAGAAAATCTTGTCAAAATTTTATTTCTAGAGAAAATTTTGGCAAAATATTATTTCCATAGAAAATTTGTCAAAATTTTATTTCTATAGAAAATTGTCTCAAGTTTTATTTCTATAGACTATTTTGTAAAAATTGTATGTCTGCAGAAAACATTGTCAAGATTTTTTTTCTATAGAAAATTTTATCAAAATTGTATGGCTATAGAAAATTTTGTCAAGATTTTATTTCTATAGAAAATATTGTCAAAATATTATCTCTATAAAAAATATTGTCAAAATATTATTTTTTTTAGAAAATTTTGTCAAAATTGTAGTCTATAAAAAATTTTCTCGAAGTTTTATTTCGATAAAAAATTGTCTTAAAGTTTTATTTCTATAAAAAATTGTCTCAAAGTTTTATTTCTATAGAAAATTTTGTCAAAATTTTATGTTTATAGAAAATGTTGTCAAAATTTTATGTCTATAGAAAATTTTGTCAAAATTTCATTTCTATAGAACATTTTGTCAAAATTTTTTTTCTATAGAAATTTTTGTCAATTTTTTTTCAGAAATTTTTGTCAAAATTTTATTGCTATATAAAATTTTGTCAAAATTTTATTTCTATAGAAAATTTTATCAAAATTGTATGTCTATAGAAAATTTTGTCAAGATTTTGTTTCTATAGGAAATATTGTCAAAATATTATTTCTTTAGAAAATTTTGTCAAAATTGTATGTCTATAAAAAATTGTCTCAAAATTTTATTTCTATAGAAAATTTTGTGCAAAATTTTATGTTTATAGAAAATTTTGTAAAAATTTTATGTCTATAGAAAATTCTATCAAAATTTTATTTCTATAGAAAATTTTGTCAAAATATTATATCTTTAGAAAATTTTGTCACAATTTTGTTGCTATAGAAAATTTTGTCAAAATATTATTTCCATAGAAATTTTGTTAAAATTTTATTTGTATAGAAAATTTAGTAAAAATTTTATATCTATAGAAAATGTTGGCAAAATATTATTTCTATAGAAAATTTTGTCAAAATTTTATTTCTCTGGAAAATTGTGTCAAAATTTTATTTCTCTAGAAAATTTTGTCAAAATTGTATATTGTCCCAACCATGCTCCGTTATGCATAGCAAAACCATACCGAATTCGATTCGCAAGCATTTCCCATCCCACTGTGCTATCACAGCAACATTGTCTTTGACATAATCTGGAAAAGTTGTTAGAAAAGCACGAACCAATTTTACACAATTGTTGCGAAGAACATGCGACAAATAACATTGAACTGACCACAAGCGTCCAGACGGCCTGACATACAGTCCTTAAAAAACTCAATTGCCATTCGTAGCCACGTTGGAGTGTGGATACCACTTTGGTTTTATTTTCCAGAAACAAAGAAAAATATCAGAAATACTATTTTCACAGCTTGGTTTTTTCCCTTTCCTGCCAGATATTGTTCCCCTATTGTTCATGCTGATGATGACAACGTTGATGATCGGTCAGTTACCATAGACGCTGGCGATTTTAGGTTTGTAACGATTCTCCATTTGGCCATTTTAGATAATTTTATTGATTGATATGCCGCGATACAAGGCAAATGGCAGATAGCTAGAAACTATGGTCACTTCACAATGCCACAGTAGAGAGATGTATTAATTAACTCCTCTGGTACATCTACTACTTTCGGCATAGTTCGATGAAGGAGAAGCAGTGCGTAAATCAGAGATAATAACGAAAGCATAAAGATTGCTATCTTACCAAGGCACCTTTATTGGTTGGTCGCTTCTTCTTTGACACAGCTACATTTGTGATACGACTTCCTTTGCCCCCCACCTCACAAACACCTCTAGCACTATCACCACTTCTATATGGTTATGATCGATTGCCGTAGTATTTGCTCATATGGGCCTACTAAAAATTACTAAAATGGCCTCACATTATTTCCCTCCAAGGTGTTTGGTCACCTCGCACATATATGGCTGAGCATAAATTATAATAGCGGTACTATTTTTGTTTTCTTCAACAGTTTGGGGAATTTGTGGATTTCATTTTTCTTTTGAATGGTCTCCACAATTAAATGGACAAAGTTTCTCCTATAGTGGGTTATTAACGCAAAACGAGAAATAACCATAAAACGTAAATTAATCTGGAGCGTGAAATCCTTTGAGAGATGCAAGTATGTACATCATAGAGTCGCTTATTATCAATACATCAAAATATGATGAAAAAAAGCTAGTAACGATGAAGAAATGAATCAAAAAGGGTCGAAATTTGATTTCGCTGAGAAAAATTGCTGTAAGGAAATTTAAAATTTTGTAGGCTGAAGGAGATATGGCCAAACGAATTGTTTCATAAAAAAATTTAATTTGTTGTTTTGGTTTTGGATTTGGATGGAATTTTCAAATTTTTGGGTGTGATCATGAATTAACGTCTTTTTGGCTTTAGGACGCATATTTAAGGACCCAGCAAAAAAAGTGTCACCAAAAAAGTAATGAAAATGTTCTTTTTGGATCCGGAAGTGGTGCAAAATTGACGCAGAAGCGATGAATTTAAAATGGGCTTGTCATAGGACGTAAGTCCTCCATTTCAACAGACGTTGCACTGAATTTGCATCACTTCTTTAGGTGTGATCCGAATTCAATGTTTTGGATGTTAATTAAAAAATTCTGTGATATTTTGTCAAATAAATAATTTTTATATTTTTTAATGGATTCCAATGCTTGTCGGAAACGTTTAACGTCAACTATTTTCAAAAATTCACAATTTTTTCAGATTGCATTTAACATTTTTTTCGACAAAATTTAAATGATTTGTACCATTTTATGTATTCTTACTCTGTTTTTAACCAATTTGAAACAAAACAAGTATATACAGCAGTAAGTTCGGCCGGGCCGAACCTTAAATACCCACCACCATGAACCAAATATTAGTGTTTCCTTTGAAATTTCAGGAGGGCTTGAGGACTTGGGGACACTTCCTGAATATAAATTTAAAGATTTCACCTATGAGGACTATATCAGATTCTAGATTTATAAGAACCATTTTTGTTTGAGTTTTAGAGGAATCATTAACATCTCTTGTAAGTGTGCAAGAAAATTATAAAATAACGTCTTGATTTGAAATCTTAAATCTGTAGATTTTCACCCGAGAAATAAAATCTGGAAATTTTACATTGAGTTTCAAGCAATTTTCATGATCAGTGCGCCTTCTATGCCCTCAAGAAGTGAAGTCGGTCTATATGGAGGCATTACCAAATGGACCGATAAAAACTTAATCCGATACACGTTTTTGTGAGTCTAAAATACCAGAATATTTACAATTTCAGGCAAATCGGATAAAAACTACGGTTTCTAGAAACCCATGGAGTTAAATCGGGATATCGGTCTATATGGGGGTTATACCAAAACATGGACCGATACTCACCATTTGTGGCACACCTCTTTATGGTCCTAAAATACCTATAAATTTCCAATTTCAGGCAAATTGTATATAAAGTACGGATTCTAGAAGCCCAAGTAGTAAAATCGGGAAATCGGTCTATATGGGGGCTATACCAAAATATGGACCGATACTCACCATTTTCGGCACACCTCTTTATGGTGCTAAAATACCTCTAGATTTCCAATTTCAGACAAATTGGATAAAAACTACGGTTTCTATAAGCCCAAGACCCCAAATTGGGAGATCGTTTTATATGGGGACCATACCAAAACATGGGCCGATACTCACAATTTTTGGCACACGTATTTTTGGTCCTACAATACCTCTAGATTTTCCACTTTCAGACAAATTGGATAAAAACTACCGTTTCTATAAGCCCAAAACCCCAAATCGGGAGATCGTTTTATATGGGGACCATACCAAAACATGGGCCGATACTCACAATTTTTGGCACACCTCTTTATGGTGCTAAAATACCTCTAGATTTCCAATTTCAGACAAATTGGATAAAAACTACGGTTTCTATAAGCCCAAGACCCCAAATTGGGAGATCGTTTTATATGGGGACCATACCAAAACATGGGCCGATACTCACAATTTTTGGCACACGTATTTGTGGTCCTACAATACCTCTAGATTTCCAATTTCAGGTAAATTGAATAAAAACTGCGGTTTCTATAAGCCCAAGAAGTAAAAACGGGAGATCGGTCTATATGGGGGCTATACCAAAACATGGACCGATACTCACCATTTTTGGCACACCTCTTTATGGTCATAAAATACCTCTAGATTTCAAATTTCAGGCAAATTGGATAAAAACTACGATTTCTAAAAGCCCAAGACCCCAAATCTGGTGGTCGGTTTATATGGGGACTATATCAAAACCTGGATCGATATATCCCATCTTCGAACTTGACATGCCTGCAGACAAAAGACGAGTTTGTGCAAAATTTCAGCACGATTGCTTCATTGTTGAAGACTGTAGCGTGATTACAACAGACAGACAGACAGACAGACAGACAGACAGACAGACAGACGGACAGACGGACGTTATATCGTCTTAGAATTTCTCCCTGATCAAGAATATATATACTTTATATAGTCGGAAATCGATATTTCGATGTGTTACAAACGGAATGACAAACTTATTATACCCCCGTCACCATTCTATGGTGGTGGGTATAAAAAGTTAAAATTACCCATTAAAAATAAGAAAACGCAAGTTATACAAAATTGAATTAAAAGAACTTCCTCGGTAGTTGAAATAAAGAACATCATTGGGAGTGCATCTTCTGGAAGTGCTTTTGAAGTTGTGCCTTTGGAAGAACTTCCATTTTTTTTTTGCCAACATATGTTTCCCATATAAAAATTTGATATTTATTTGTGATTTGGATGGAATTGTCAAATTTGTGGGTGTGATCACGATTTAACATCCTTTTGGCTTTAAGATCCATATTTAAGGAGGTGTGGCCATAAGAAGTTTTTCATAGTGTTGAACGCTTTTTCGCTTTGTAGTTATTTTTGAACGATTTTTCGCTTTGCAGTCAAGTCAACAAATTTAAAGACGATTTAATTAATTATGAAGAATTTTTCAGACGAGTTGACCTTAGTAAAACGAAATTTTCTTTCACGTTAAAATACCCATTTTTAAGTCGAATCACTTAATTATAATTAATATATGACTTTTGGACAAAAAAAAAAATCTTTATATGAGTCTTACATGCTAAGCAAAGAACGCATTCGTATTCAAAGAACAAAAAATCTTTGGCCTCACGACAATATTTGTTGCAGGCTGGAATCACGTTATATGGGGGCTAGATATGGGTAAATATGGACCAGTTTTTGCATAGTTGTTAGGAGGCCTATACTTACATCTCGTATGATGAAATTTG
The DNA here is from genome assembly GCF_050003625.1 of Haematobia irritans. Lineage (NCBI taxonomy): Eukaryota > Metazoa > Arthropoda > Insecta > Diptera > Muscidae > Haematobia > Haematobia irritans. The sequence continues at coordinate 35,907,399 of NC_134400.1, read as the reverse complement.
TACTTCGGATATGATGAAATTTGTACTTCCCAGAGGCCCCAAGGTAAAATCTGGGTATAGGGTGATATGGGGGCTATATATAATTATGGACCATACACTCAAAAAAAAAGTGAACTCTCTATTTCACTAAAGCCAATTTAACTTTATTTTAGTTCATGGAATTATTATGTTTGGAGAAAGTTTCCTTTACTGTAATAATTTTTTGTGTACGTTAGCTAAATTAACTAAAACCGAGGAAAAAAATATACTCAAATGAAGCATAAAGATTAACTAAATTCGTGTCTTCCACAAAATAGTTCAGAATTTCTTTAAATTGGTAAATTTTACCAAAAATGCGTCCATCATGAACTTCGTATGTCACTAAAGACATTCTTGCAATTTTGAACTCCAAGTTTTTCCTTCAAACTACAAAATTTTCTTTAACAAGTGAAAAAACTTAGTTATGTCTAATAAATTTTCTTGAATTTGTCGAAAAATATTTACTTATTTTCATGACATCAGCGTGATGCCAACGTTTGTAATACTGTTTAGTTAAAATTTTCTACAAATATTAAAATTTTTCTAAAATTAACCGAAAATTTTCTCCCTGGTGGGTTCACTGTTTTTTCAGTGTATGGACTGATAATGCCGATCTGACACACAACAAAATTGTTATGTCATATATGATTTTCTTTAATAATTGTTAAGTAATTCATCTCATGTAACTGAATTTTCAATAAAATCTTTTCTAATCTAAAAAATCTAAATCTAATTATGGACCATTTTTTCACGGGTGTTTCAACCGACGGATGAAATTTCTGCGTGGTTGATAGATGGCACATACTAACATGATGTACCAAATTTCAAAAGGATTGGATGAAATTTACTTTTCAAGAAGCCCCGGAGGTCAAATTTGGAGATCGGTTTATATAGGGGCTATATATATATAATTATGGGTCGATATGGACCAGTTTTCGCATGGTTGTTAGATTGCCTATATTAACATCGTTTACCAAATTTTAATCGGATCGGAATAAATTCGATCTTCCAACAGGATCCGCAATTCAAATCTATTGGTCGCTTTATATGAGAGCTATACCTATAAGGGGTCCGATATAGTCTATTTGTAATACCATACGATCTACATCAATAGCAACTACTGGTACAAAGTTTCAAGTCGATTGTTTTTCTCAATCGAGATTTAGCATGATTTCGACAGACGGATGGACGGACATTGTTAGATCGACCCAGAATTTCACTACGTCGCAGCATAAAGAAAGAAAAACAAGTATATACGGTCAGACCCTCCACCATGCGTAGAAACTTCTACTGAAGACTGTCATCCACAATCGAATTACTTGGGTTGCGGTAACACTTGCCGATGGCAAGGTATCTTGAAACTTCCAACACCGCCTTCTAAATTGCAAGGTAGTCCATACGTGGTATATATTAAACTAAAATAGGCCGATTAAATACGTGTATAATTAAGTTTGACAAAATTTTCTGTAGAAATAAAATTTTCACAAAATAAAATTTTGACAACACTTCCTATAGAAGTGAAATTTGGACAAAATTTTCAATAGAATTAAAATTTTGGACAACATTCTCTATAGAAATAAAATTTTGACAAAATTATCTATTTTGCCAAAATTTTCTATAGAAATAAAATTTGACAAAATTTTCTATAGGAATAAAATTTTGACAAAATTTTCTATAGAAATAAAATTTTGACAAAATTTTCTATAGTAATAAAATTTTGACAAAAGTTTCTGTAGAAATAAAATTTTCAAAAAATAAAATTTTGAAAACATTTTCTATAGAAATAAAATTTAGACAAAATTTTCAATAGAATTAAAATTTTGACAACATTCTCTATAGAAGTAAAATTTTGACAAAATTTTCTATAGGAATAAAATTTTGACAAAATTTACTATAGAAATAAAATGTTGACAAAAATTTCTATAGAAATAAAATACTGGTAGATTATTTTTGGCTCGAGTGGCAACCATGATTGTGATCCGATATGGACCAATTTTTGTGCGAGTGGCGATCGTCTATATATAAATATTTGGATCAATTTTAGCATGTTTATTAGCGGCCATATACTAACACCACGTTCCAAATTTCAACCGAATCGGATGAATTGTTTGCTCCTCCATGAGGTTCCGGAGGTCAAATCTGGGGATCGATTTATATGGGGGTCAAAATATATAATTATGGACCGATATGGACCAATTCTTGCGTGTTTATTAGAGACCACATACTAATACCATGTACCAAATTTCAGCCGGATCGGATGAAATGTGCTTCTCTTAGAGCATCCGCAAACCAAATCTGGGAATCGGTTTATATGGGGGCTATATATAATTATGGACCGATATGGACCAATTTTTGCATGGTTGCTAGAGACCATATACATACATCATGTACCAAATTTCAGCCAGATCGGATAAAATATGCTACTCTCCCAGATTTGGCTCCGCAAGCCAAATCTGGGGGTACGTTTATATGGGGCTATACGTGAAAGTGGACCGATATGGTCCATTTGAAATACCATTAGACTACATCAATAACAACTATGTTACTTCAAGTTGATAGCTTTGTCGTTCGGAAGTTAGCGTGATTTCAACAGACGGACGGACATGCTTAGATCGACTCAGAATTTCACCACGATCCAGAATATATATACTTTATGCGGTCTTAGAGCAATATTTCGATGTGTTACAAACGGAATGACAAAGTAAATATACCCCCCATCCTATGGTGGAGGGTATAAAAAGTGCTAGGTAACGGTTGGCTGATAAGTCCCCGGTCTGACACATAGATGGCGTCGCTAGTATTAAATGCATATTATTTTTATATAGTACCAGCGTTCAAATGATGCGTGTCAAAATGTGACGTCTGTAAGTCAATTAGTTTGTGAGACAGCGCGTCTTTTGTGAAGCAACTTTTGTTATTGTGGAAAAAAAGGAAGTTCGTGTTTTGATAAAATACTGTTTTCTGAAAGGAAACAAGTATATACGGCCGTAAGTTCGGCCAGGCTGAATCTTATGTACCCTCCACCATGGATTGCGTAGAAACTTCTACGAAAGACTGTCATCCACAAATTTCAACTCACATGGTTGTTAAATATCATATGCTACCACCACGTACAAAATTTCAACCAGATCGGATTAATTTTGCTTCTCCAAAAGGCACCGGAAGTCAAATCTGGGGATCGGTTTATATTGGAGCTACATATTATTATGGACTGATAGGAACTAATTCCTGCATGGTTGTTGGATACCCTATACTAACATCACGTACCATTTTGCTCTTCAAAGGTGCTCCGGAGGTCAAATCTGGGGATCGGTTTATATGGGGCCTATATATAATTATGGACCGATATCGACCAATTTTTGCATGGGTGTTTGAGGCCATATATTAACATCACGTACCAAATTTCAACTGAATCAGATGAATTTTGGTCTTCTAAGAGGCTCCGGAAGTCAAATCTGGTGATCGGTTTATATGGGGGCTATATATAATTATGGAGTGATATGGACCAATTTTTGCATGGTTTTTAGAGACCATATACTAACACCATGTACCAAATTTCAGACGGATCGGATGAGATTTGCTTCTCTTAGAGGCTCCGCAAGCCAAATCGGGGGATCGGTTTATATGGAGGCTATATATAATTATGGACCGATGTGAACCAATTTTTGCATGGGTGTTAGAGACCATATACTAACACCATGTACCTAATTTCAGCCGGATCGGATGAAATTTGCTTTTCTTAGAGGCCTCGCAAGCCAAATTTGGGGGTCCGTTTATATGGGGGCTATACGAAAAAGTGGACCGATATGGCCCATTTGCAATACCATCCGACCTACATCAATAACAACTACTTGTGCCAAGTTTCAAGTCGATAGCTTGTTTCGTTCGGAAGTTAGCGTGATTTCAACAGACGGACGGACGGACGGACATGCTCAGATCGACTCAGAATTGCACCACGACCCAGAATATATATACTTTATGGGGTCTTAGAGCAATATTTCGATGTGTTACAAACGGAATGACAAAGTTAATATACCCCCCATCCTATGGTGGAGGGTATAAAAATACGGTGGAAGCAAAAACTTGGCTTTATCATGAGTTTCCGGACCCTGCCCAAGGGAAATCAACAATAATTGATTGGTATGCACAATTCAAACGTGGTGAAATGAGCACGGAGGACGGTGAACGCAGTGGACGCCCGAAAGAGGTGCTTACCGCGAAAACATCAAAAAAATACACAAAAAATGATTTTGAGTGACCGTAAAATGTAGTTGATCGAGATAGCAGAGACCTTAAAGATATCAAAGGAACGTAATGGTCATATCATTCATCAATATTTGGATATGCGGAAGCTCTGTGCAAAATGGGTGCCGCGCGAGCTCACATTTGACCAAAAACAACTACGTGTTGATGATTCTGAGCGGTGTTTGCAGCTGTTAACTCGTAATACACCCGAGTTTTTCCGTCGATATGTGACAATAGATGAAACCATCACCAGTGACTATTATATGGCGTTACTGGAGCGTTTGAAGGTCGAAATCGAGGCAAAACGGCCCCATATGAAGAAGAACAAGTATATACGGCCGTAAGTTCGGCCAGACCGAATCTTATGTACCCTCCATCATGGATTGCGTAGAAACTTCTACGAAAGACTGTCATCCACAATCGAATTAATTGGGATGTGGTATCTTAAAACTTCTTAACATCGTTTTCTAAATTGTGAGTTAGTCCATACGTGGTATATATTAGACAAAAAAGGGCATGCATAGGTAAGTCTACAAATAATTACGAATCGATATGGATTTTTGCACGGTACGTAGAGAGCCAGAATTGAAATATGGGGGTCGCTTATATGTGGGCTATATACAATTATGAACTTGATATTGACCAATCTTTGTGTGATTGGGGATCTATTTATCTGAGGGCTATATATAACTATAGACCGATATGGACCTAGTTAGGCATGGTTATTAACTGCCATATACTAGCACAATGTACCAAATTTTAACTGACTCGAATGAAATTTGCTCCTCCAAGAGGCTACAAAACCAAATCTCTCGATCGGTTTATATGGGGGCTATATATGATTATGGACTGATATGAACCACTTCCTGCATGGTTGTTGGATACCATATACTAACATCACGTACCAAATTTCAACCGAATCGGATGAATTTTGCTCTTCCAAGGGGCTCCGGAGGTCAAATCGGGATCGGTTTATATGGGAGCTATATATACTTATGGACTGATATGAACCAATTCCTGCATGGTTGTTGGATACCACATACTAACATCACGTACCAAATTTCAACCGAATCGGATGAATTTTGCTCTTCCAAGGGGCTCCGGAAGTCAAATCTGGGGATCGGTTTATATGGGGCCTACATAAATATAATTATGGACCGATTTTGATCAATTTTTGCATGGGTATTTGAGGCCATATATTAAAACCACGTACCAAATTTAACTGAATCAGATGAATTTTCGTCTTCCAAGAGGGTCCGGAGGTCAAATATGGTGATCGGTTTATATGGGGACTATATATAATTGTGGACCGATGTGGACCAATTTTTGCACAGTTGTTAGAGACCATATACCAACACCGTGTACCAAATTTCAGCCGGATCGCATGAAATTTGCTTCTCTTAGAGGTTCGGCAAGCCAAATCGGGGGATCGGTTTATATGGGGGCTATATATAATTATGGACCGATGTGGACCAATTTGTTGTTAGAGACCATATGCCAACACCATGTACCAAATTTCAGCCGGATCGGATGAAATTTGCTTCTCTTAGAGGCTCGGCAAGCCAAATCGTGGGATCGGTTTATATGGGGGCTATATATAATTATGGACCGATGTGGACCAATTTTTGCATGAATGTTAGAGACCATATACTAACACCATGTACCAAATTTCAGCCGGATCGGATGAAATTTGCTTCTCTTAGAGGATCGGCAAGCCAAATTACGGGGTCCGTTTATATGGGCGCTATACGTAAAAGTTGACCGATATGGCCCATTTGCAATACCATCCGACCTACATCAATAACAACTACTTGTGCCAATTTCAGCCGGATCGGATGAAATTTGCTTCTCTTAGAGGATCGGCAAGCCAAATTTGGGGGTCCGTTTATATGGGCGCTATACGTAAAAGTTGACCGATATTGCCCATTTGCAATACCATCCGACCTACATCAATAGCAACTACTTGTGCCAAGTTTCAAGTCGATAGCTTGTTTCGTTCGGAAGTTAGAGTTATTTCACCAGACGGACGGACGGACGGACATGCTCAGATCGACTCAGAATTTCACCACGACCCAGAATATATATACTTTATGGGGTCTTAGAGCAATATTACAAACGGAATGACAAAGTTAATATATCCCCATCCTATGGTGAAGTATATAAAAAAGTGTTGTTCCACCAAGACAACGCACCGTGCCACAAGTCATTGAGAACGATGGCAAAAATTCATGAATTGGGCTTCGAATTGCTTGCCCACCCACCGTATTCTTCAAATCTAGCCCCCAGCGACTTTTTCTTGTTCTCAGACCTCAAAGACAAGCTCGCAGGGAAAAAATTGGCTGTAATGAAAAGTTGATCGCCGAAACTGAGGCCTATTTTGAGGCAAATCCGAAGGAGTACTACCAAAATGGTAAAAATTGGAAGGTCGTTATAATCGTTGTATCGCTCTTGAAGGGAACTATGTTGAATAATAAAAACGAATTTTGACAAAAAATGTGTTTTTCTTTGTTAGACCAGGGACTTATCAGCCAACCTGTTACTAGCCACTTAGCCAAAAAAATAATTTTTTTGAATTAGTCTTTGTGAAATTGTTTTACCAAAAAGGAATCCACATTTATCACAAGCAGTATATATGTTACTTTGCTTCTAAACGAACTTCCTTACAGCGAAAAGCAAATGGGAAAACGATATTTGTTTGTCTTAAATTTAGTTCGGGAGGAAAGAATTATTTTTTTTGTTTTTTGCGTGTATTTGATGGGATCTAGCATCAATATTTCAATGTGTTACAAACGACATGGCAAAATGTGTATACCCCCTATCCTTTCGTGGAGGATATAAAGATCTCTCATCTATGGCAGAAGTTTTTTTTTTTTTTTTTTTTTTTTTGTTTTTTCACCTCCATAGAAAATATTCAAACATGAACATTTTCATATTCCATAACATAACATATTTAGTCTAATAGATCAACTTTTTTCCATTTACTTATAAATGTCTCTTATATTTTCGTATTCTGTGTTTTACGTCACTTTAATACATGACTTAAGACAAATCCATTTCATGTCAAATGTTAATCAAATAATGACCACAAAAAAAAAACGATCTGTATTAATTCTGTGCACAAAGTTGGTGATAAAACAGAAGAAATACTTGTCCATATACAAGGAAAATGAGCGAGTTGAGCGATGTTAAGAAAGGCAGCTGCACTAATTACACGTCTGTCAAAATGCCAATTTTAATCGCCACATTCAAGAGTACCAGTTGAAGAAACGAAAAAAAGAAAAAACAATCCTATCCAAGATGAACCAAAACCACCATTCGTGGTGATGTGAACATGGAGTGTATATAACAAATAAAAGAATCAAATGGACGGACACGTAAAAAAAAACGAGACATCACCTAACAAGTGCATCAAACTGAACTGAAGCTTAAACAGTACGATTCAATGATGATGATCTAATAACGCAGTTTTACACGATAATAAAGAGTAAAAACTCCATATCGTCACTATGTAGAAAGGAGGAGATTTCAATTCAATATTAAGCAAATGCCAGAGCAGAATTGGCAGAAACGAATTTTGAGATACCCTGCATCAGACAAAAATAATAATTAAAAGAGGTAAAAGCGACAATTAGGAATATTTCATGTTCGCATAAATACACAATTTGAACTAAATAAAATGCAACTGAATTGAAATGAATTTAGTTCAATTGAATTAATTTGAAGATGATTTGAGTTATTTTATCTACTTTCTAGATTTACTAATCTTTTATTAAGTCTCCAATATACGACAAGATTTATACAATCCCTCGCTATAATCAACACTTTGAATGAATCTTAGGTAAATACTCGTACAGTGATTATCACTATAAAGTCCTTCTATGATCAATACCTGATAGTTTCACGGAGCATCATATCAGAGCGTAAAAAAAAAATTACAATTTATTTCTTTACTTCACCACTCCATAAAGAACCTTTATAAAACTATGAAATATATACCAGCTCATATCACAAGCAATAACCAACAATACTATCTCATATGCACATGAAACTAGGGAACCATATCAAATGTTAGCTATTCTAGCCAAATCTTTTGAAAAATCAAACGCGCTTTTAATCCTTCTTTATACTGACGTTTTAGTTGACGTCTGTTACTAATTTTTGTTTATTTCTCTTTTTGGCATGTAAGCGTGTAGTTTTTGTTTTATTTCTTAGCTTTGCTTTTCTGTTCACATTTTTGTCATATTTTTTTCTGCTTCAGATTTAGAGCATTTGTCTGAGGATTTGCCATCTGACAATCTTCCTGGTAACTGGGCATTAGTTGCTCTAGGCTTTTTAGTTTTCTATGCTTAGCTACTGATTTCATTTTAATTAAGGCTCTGATGTCACAGGGTGTCCCAAAAAGAAGAAGGCAAAATTTATATAGAAGTAATTAAAGATGAATTCTCTTCAAAATTGTTATACCCTCCACCATAGGATGTAACACATCGAAATATTGCTCTCAGACCCCATAAAGTATATATTCTGGGTCGTAGTGAAATTCTGAGTCGATCTAAGCACGTCCGTCCGACCGTCTGTTGCAATCACGCTAACTTCCGAACGAAACAAGCTAACTTCCGAACGAAACTGGCTTGCGGAGCCTCTACGAGGAGCAAATGTCATTCGATCCGGCTGAAATTTGGAACATGGTGTTGGTATATGGTCTCTAACAACCGTGCAAAAATTGGTCCATAATTATATACATCGATCTATAATTATATATAGCCCCTATATAAACCGATCCCAAGATTTGGCTTGCGGAGCCTCTAAGAGAAGTAAATTTCATCCGATCCGGCTGAAATTTCGAACATGGTGTTGGTATAACAGGTTGGCTTATAAGTCCCCGGTCTGACACGTAGATGGCGTCGCTAGTATTAAATGCATATTATTTTTATATAGTACCAACCCTCAAATGATTCCTGTCAAAATTTGACGTCTGTAAGTCAATTAGTTTGTGAGATAGAGCGACTTTTGTGAAGCAACTTTTGTTATTGTGAAAAAAATGGAAAAAAGGAATTTCGTGTTTTGATAAAATACTGTGTTCTTAAGGGAAAAAATACGGTGGAAGCAAAAACTTGGGCAGCGACAAGTGAACCGTCTCCGAAGCGTGGAAAGACTGAAAAGTCCGCTGGCAAAGTAATGGCCTCTGTTTTTTAGGATGCGCATGGAATAATTTTTATCGATTATCTTGAGAAGGGAAAAACCATCAACAGTGACTATTATATGGCGTTATTGGAGCGTTTGAAGGTCGCAATCGCGGCAAAACGGCCGCATATAAAGAAGAAAAAAGTGTTGTCCACAAGTCATTGAGAACGATGGCAAAAATTCATGAACTGAGATTCGAATTGCTTCCCCACCCACCGTATTCTCCAGATGTGGCCCCCAGCGACTTGTTCTCAGACCTCAAAAGGATGCTCGCAGGGAAAAAAATTTGTCTGCAATGAAGAGGTGATCGCCGAAACTGAGGCCTATTTTGAGGCAAAACCGAAGGAGTAGTACCAAAATGGTATCAAAAAATTGGAAGGTCGTTATAATCGTTGTATCGCTCTTGAAGGGAACTATGTTGAATAATAAAAACGAATTTTGACAAAAAAAATGTGTTTTTCTTTGTTAGACCGGAGACTTATCAGCCAACCATAGTCTCTAACAACCGTGCAAAAATTGGCCCACATCGGTCCGTAATTATATATAGCCTCTATATAAACCTATCGTCAGATTTGGCTTGCGGAGCCTCTAAGAGAAGCAAACTTCATCCGATTCGGTTGAAATTTGGTACGTGGTCTTAGTAACAACCATACCAGAATTGGTCCATATCGGTCCATAATTATATATAGCCCTTATATAAACCGATCCCTATATTTGAGCTTCGGAGCCACTTGAAAGTGCAACATTCATCCGATCCGATTGAAATTGGGTAAATTTCGCTAGTGTATGGCCGATAACAACCATGCCAAAATTGGTCCGTAACGATCTATATTATATATCTCCCCAAATAAACAGATCCCCAATCACAAAAAAATCACGATTGTCACTCGAGCCAAAAATAATCCACCATTTTATTGCCATAGAAAATTTTGTCAAAATTTTATATTTCTATAGAAAATTTAGTCAACATTTTACTTCTATAGACAATTTTGTCAACATTTTATGTCTTTAGGAAATTTTGTCAAAATATAATTTCTATACAAAATTTTGTCAAAAATTGATTTCTATAGAAAATTTTGTCAATATTTTATTTTTATAGAAAATTTTGTCAGTATTTTATTTCTGTAGAAAATTTTGTCAAAATATTATTTTTATAGAAAATTTATGAAGCATTTCATAGTTGGAGAGGAATATATTGCAAAATCTTCCAAAACATCAAGAATTCTACCAATCTACCAAACAGTAAAAAATCTATCATATTTGGTAGACTCGTGTTCATAATGGTATATAGCCTCCATATAAAGCTAGGTTAAAAATGAGTATGAATTTATAAAATGGTACATATTTTTCAAATTTTGCCGCAAAACTGCGAAATCCATTCTGAAAAGTTGTAATATTTTAATAATTTTTGAAAATATTCGAGGTCAAATGTTTCCGACAAGCGTTATAATGCATTAAAAACATAAAAATTAAAAAAAAAATATTCGGGAAAATATCACAAAATTTTTGAATGCACCTTATAATAAAGAAACTAACTTACGATATGAAGACAATGTTAAGAAATAAAATTATATATTGCCATCGGTAACTGCTACCACAATGCAAAGTTGTAAATAAGTCTTAAAATTCTGGGGGGGGGGCTAAAATTATTCTTGTGGGGGTCTAGGCCCCCTCCACAGAGGCCTTCCTACGCTTATGAATATAGGCTATGTCTTATTTTGAGTATTTTGCATCGTGGGTTTAAAGTTTTATTGGAATTAAGAAAACGGTTTTGGTTTGAAGCGTCTGCTATAATTTGGATTTTTACTTGATTAGCTTTATTAATATATCGCAAAAAGAGAATGAAAATGCCATAAATGAGATCTGTGTCCTAATTTTAATTTTATTGATCCTAGATTTAAAGCTAGATAGGTCCCTCAAAATGTCTTTAGTTGAAAGAAATCTCATCTTTGGCTCGAAATCAATACCAAAATCCTGAAGGCAAGGTCAAAATCTTTGGATTCAAGTAAACATTTTTTTTTGTGCACGAGCGAAAACATGGTTTGGAACTGTAATGCAACTTGCTCCTCCAGGAGGATCTGGAAGTTAAATATGAGCAGCCATCAACATGGAGGCTATATAATTATGAATCGATATCGAACAATGTTATCGTGGTTTGTAGAGGGCATATACTAACATTATTTACCTAATTTTAAGCGGATCTTTCAATTCAAGTCTGGGAGTCGGTTTGTTTGGGCCTATACCTGTGCTCTAATATAATCCATTTACAATGCCATATGACCCACATCACTTACAACTACTTATGCCAAGTTCCAAGTCGATAATTTGTTTCGTTCGGACCGGGTGAACATCTCTGGATCGACTCAGAATTCCACCACGGGCCAGAATATATACTATCTGAGACCAATATTGCGTTGTGTTACAAACGTAATGACAAATTTTTTATACCCCTGTGGTGCATGTTCTAACAATATAATAATTAATAATAAGACAACGCAGTCGAAACTGTATCCTCATAGTTAAGAATGGAAAGGCTTCTTAATAATAATTTTGGAGTTTCCTAGGCAATTTTACTTGTTGATGCAACAATCGTGGTGGAAGTAAGCTAATGGGAATTTTTAATAATTTGTTTGAATATAAATTTGTTCGTTCCAAACACAAAGAATCAATAATACTCGGAGAACACCTTACTTACTAAAAAAACGAAAGACTTAAGACACAAACTGAATTTCAAATAGCTTTTCCCTTAACCTCTTTCGTTATTCACCACATCTTAGCTATATTGTTAATGCAACTGCATTAATATTCTACATTTTGAGTTATTTCATGACTTTTAAAGTCTGAGTTTTTCTTATATCTGTTAACTGAGGTGAAATAAATTAATTATTTTGAATCATAGATTCAAAGATCATAGTCTTCGCTTAAGTATCAAGTTTATTTCTTAAAAACATTGGTTTTGTTGAACGTTTGCTTTACTTTCCAACCATGCTATTTTAAAGATACAATTATTATTTGGTTAATGAACTTAACATTTTTATACAAATAAACAAGTATATACGGCCGTAAGTTCGGCCAGTCCGAAGCTTATGTACCCTCCATCATGGATTGCGTAGAAACTTCTTCTAAACACTGCCATCCACAATCGAATTACTTAAGCTGCGGTAACGTTTGGCGATGGCAAGGTATCTTAAAACCTCCTAACACCATCTTCAAAATTGTTTGTAAGTCCATACGTGGTATATATTAAATCAAAAAAGATCGATCCAATACGTATATAATTTAGTTTGACAAAGTAGACATAAAATTTTGACAAAATTTTCTACAGAAATAAAATTTTAACAAAATTTTCTATAGAAACAAAATGTTCACAAAATTTTCTATAGAAATAAACTTTTGACAAAATTTTCTATAGAAATAAAATCTTGGTAGATTATTTTTGGCTCGAGTGGCAACCATGATTATGAACCGAATAAAATTTGAACAAAATTTTCTATAGATATAAAATTTTGACAATGATGAAAATTTTATTATGAACCGAATAAAATTTTAACAAAATTTTCTCTAGAAATAAAATTTTGGCAAAATTTTCTATAGAAATAAAATTTTGACAAAATTTTCTATAGAAATAAAATTTTGGTAGACTATTTTTGGCTCTAGTGGCAACCATGATTATGAACCGATATGGACCAATTTTTGTGTGATTGGACCAATTTTGGTATGGTTGTTAGCGACCATATACTAACACCACGTTCCTAATTTGAACCAGATCGGATGAATTTTGCTCCTCCAAGAGGCTCCGGAGGCCAAATCTGGAGAACGTTTTATATGGGGGCTATATATATGGACCGATATGGACCAATTCTGGCACGCTTGTTGAAGATCATATACTAACACCATGTTCCAAATTACAACCGGATTGGATGAAATTTGCTTCTCTTGGAGACTTCGCAAGCCAAATCTGGGGATCGGTTTATATGGGGGCTATATATAATTATGAACCAATGTGGACCAATTCTTGCATGGTTGTTAGGCACCATATACCAATATCATGTACCAAATTTCAGGCGGATCGGATGAAATTTGATTCTCTTTGAGGCTCCGGAACCCAAATCTGGGGATCGGTTTATATGGGCGCTATATATAATTATGGACCGATGTGGACCTATTGTTGCACGGTTGTTAGAGACCATATACCAACACCTTTTACCAAATTTCAGCCGGATCGGATGAAATTTGCTTCTCTTTGAGGCTCCGCAAGCCAAATCTGGGGATCGGTTTATATGGGGACTATATATAATTAATGACCGATGTGGACCAATTTTTGCATGATTGTTAGATACCATATACCAACACCATGTACCAAATTTCAGCCGGATCGGATGAAATATGCTTCTCTTAGAGACTCCACAAGCCATATCTGGGGATCGGTTTATATGGGGGCTATATATAATTAAGGTTCGATATGGACCAATTTTTGCATGGTTATTAGATACCATATACCAACATCATGTACCAAATTTCAGCCGGATCGGATGAAATTTTCTTCTCTTTGAGGCTCCGCAAGCCAAATCTGGGGATCGGTTTATATGGGGGCTATATATAATTATGGACCGATGTGGACCAATTTTTGCGTGGTTGTTAGAGACCACATTGGGGGTCCGTTTATATGGGGCTATACGTAAAAGTGGACCGATATGGCCCATTTGCAATACCGTCCGACCTACATCAATAACAACTACTTGTGCCAAGTTTCAAGTCGATAGCTTGTTTCTTTCGGAAGTTAGTGTGATTTCAACAGACGGACGTACGGACGGACATGCTCAGATCGACTCAGAATTTCACCACGACCCAGAATATATATACTTTATGGGGTCTTAGAGCAATATTTCGATGTGTTGCAAACGGAATTACAAAGTTATGGTGGAGGGTATAAAAACCAGAAAAAAACTAAATGCATTTTTCCCCGCTAAACGACTTCAAAAAAAGCCAAATCTAGCGGGAAAATAGCTAAATTGGCAACGCTGAGAGCCTACATACTTTTAGGACCACCTATAACTAAGTAAGTTTATGATACGAGTATCAAATAATCGATGACATTCAAGTGTATAACATTCTTCTTTGTTAGACAGTTATTTTCGTTTTCGGCAGTGCATTCTAAATGTTCGCTTTGAGTTTTTGAAGATCACACAATTTAACCTTTTGTTTTGAAAACGAAAGACTTAGCACACAAACTTTAATTTCTACAGATTTCTCAGGAAGATGCTTCTTTTTGTTTCACCCTTTCTTTTTACCTACATCGTTAATGTAACTGCACTAATTTTCTTGGCATTACCAAGGATGGCCAAGCACAGATCATCTCAGAAGAAGAAACGTAGTGAGTTAAAAATGAAACTCAACTTGACAGCCTGCAGTTGGATTAAGTTTTAAGAAATTTCATTGGGGATTTTTTAGTTGCCAGCTTTTCCAGAAATAGTTAAACTTAATGAAATTTTCTTTTTAGACAAAAATAGAAAATACATAAATAAGTCAATGGGGTTTTGTTAATATCAGGAATTTTTTCATAGCAGAAGTTGTGCTACTCCATTTTAAGACTTTAGAAAATAATAGCAAAATTTTGCCAATATTATTGTGAACATAAAATCCTTTTAATTCGATACGTTTAGCCTAATGGTCGCCGAACTGCACTGAAAAAACAGTCAACCCTTTTCCATTGCAAAATGAACTAAACTGTAGTAATATTGACCATGATTTAGCCCTCAAGATTCTTTTCTGCTTGTCTAGTTTAAAAGTCTCTTAAATTTTAATTCATCTATGGCATTGTATTTTAGTTCAATTTTACACTACCATAAGATATATCTACCCCTCCCAAGTTAGAAAAACCTGTATTAATTTAGTTAACTTGACTATTTTTTGGGAAACCCGATAATAAAATTTCGTTAACATCCCAGCAAAAAATACTTCAGCAGTAAGAATTAAGTTGCGCTTTTTGGTATACAATAAAGTAGGCAGTGCATGCACACTGCATGAATCGGTAGCAATAACGTAAACGAGTAACCAAACTAGCTTATGATCATTCGTTTACGTTATTGCAACCAATTCATGCAGTATAGATATATTAAAGGTAGTGCTGTTTTCCTTCACGCCAACATGCTATACTCAAGATTATATCATTTGTGAGTAATATTTCTATTAAAATGAGCAATTATATCAGCGCTATGTAGAAGCTGCTCTAAATCGGGACATCACCCACAAAAACCAGCGCTGATTCGGTTGTTTTGTAAGCAGTTGGTACTGCCTCTCTCCCTTACAAACCTGCTGAAATAGTGTTCCATTTTTTGCTGGGATTCTCTTTAAAATGTCGACGAATGAACTATTTTTAAATACATCTTTCCAAAATACAGAGAAATTAAATAATTAAAGGAAAAACAAACCGATATACTATTATGAACATTTTCATACATTAAAAGAAAACTTTCTTTAAGCAAACGTACTTTAAAATAAAAACTTATGAAGAAAGTTCTTAATACAATGACTTTTGTGAATAAAAATTATGGCCACGTGGAACAAGACAGTAGTTTGTTTTAGCTCGCCGTTTGAACATTTTGACTTTAGTTCTTTATTGTTCTTTATTGACCTTAGTTCTTTATTGTAAGTATATTTTTCAAACATCTTGGAAGAAGTAATGAAAATTTTAAAAATTTACATCATGTAATAAAAAATATTAATCATATTAGCTTTTAACTTACCATATTTGGGAACATTCTATAAAATGGTGTAGGGAATTCAACTTTTCTTCGGTAAACGTATCTCATAAAATTTGTACCTGAAATAATTAAAGAAATAATGAAGTAAGCTCTTTTAACCCAAAAAAACTGTGTTATTGATGTGAAAGACATAGAAACACTAAATATTCTAGTTAAAAGAAAGCCAAAAATTTAAAAGGAAACTTACCAACTCTCTATTTAATTTACTCTGAAATTAAATATTTTTTTACATTAAATAAAAACATTAAATTGGTTTCCAACAAAATTTTTATTAAATATATAATAACATTAAAAACTAAATATTCTGGTTAAAAGAAAGTTAAAGAAACCTTACCAATCCACTATTAAATTATAAGCAGAGGAGTAATAACAAGTATATACGGCCGTAAGTTCGGTCAGGCCGAATCTTATGTACCCTCCACCATGGATTGCATAGAAACTTGTACTAAAGGGTGAAATTTGGTCAATATCAACTTGACGTATTTCTTTCAATTTTGCATTTAAAAAACCTGAACACCCCTCATTTTGAAGGTGTGTGTGTGTAGAAATTTGCTCCTATTTTGATTTTGGAATTCACTCTTCAGTTGTCAAAATGCCGCCCAAGCAAGAAGAGCAGCGTATCAAAATGTTGCTCGAGCAACGCGAAAATCCGAGCTACTCGCACGCAAAGCTGGCAAAATCGCTAAAAGTTTCCAAATCAACCGTTACAAATGTAATTAAAGTGTTTGGGGAACGTTTGTCGACAGCCAGGAAGTCTGGATCGGGGGGAAATCGAAAACCGGAAGCCGCTGAGACGACAAAGAGGGTTGCCGGTAGTTTCAAGGGAAACCCTAACCTCTCTCTCCGAGATGCCGCAAATAAGCTGGATGTATCGTCTACAACCGTGCATCGAGCCAAAAAACGAGCCGGACTATCGACTTACAAGAAGGTAGTGACTCCAAATCGCGATAATAAACAAAATACGACGGCCAAAGCGCGATCCCGGAGGCTGTACACGACGTTGCTGACGAAGTTTGACTGCGTGGTAATGGACGACGAAACCTACGTCAAAGCCGACTACAAGCAGCTTCCGGGACAGGAGTTTTATACGGCAAAAGGAAGGGGAAAGGTAGCAAATATTTTCAAGCACATAAAACTGTCAAAGTTCGCAAAGAAATATCTGGTTTGGCAAGCCACCTGTACCTGTGGCTTGAAAAGCAGCATTTTCATAGCTTCCGGGGCTGTCAACCAAGACATTTACGTGAAAGAGTGTTTGAATAAACGTCTGCTGCCTTTCCTGAAGAAACACGGTTGTTCCGTACTGTTTTGGCCGGATTTGGCATCTTGCCATTACGGTAAAAAGGCCATGGAGTGGTACGCCGCCAACCACGTGCAGGTGGTTCCCAAGGACAAGAACCCTCCCAACACGCCAGAGCTCCGCCCAATTGAGAAATACTGGGCTATTGTCAAGCGGAACCTAAAGAAGACCAAAAAAACTGCTAAGGGCGAGCAGCAGTTCAAGGCAAACTGGCTTTCTGCGGCGAAGAAGGTGGACAAGGTGGCTGTACAAAATCTGATGGCAGGTGTCAAGCGTGAGGCCCGGCAATTCGGATTTGGAAAAGCGAAAGCCTAACTGAATATTTTTCCTGAATTTTATACTAATTGAACTTGAACAAGTATATACGGCCGTAAGTTCGGCCAGGCCGAATCTTATGTACCCTCCACCATGGATTGCGTAGGAACTTCTACTAAAGGCTGTCATCCACAATCGAATTACTTGGGTTGCGATAACACTTGCCGATGGCAAGGTATCGTAAAACTTTTTAACACTGTCTTCTAAATTGTAAGTTAGTCATTTCTATACAAAATTTTGACAAAATTTTGTATAGAAATGAAATTTTGACAAAATTTTGTATAGAAATAAAATGTTGACAAAATTTTCTACAGAAATAAATTTTTGACAAAATTTTCTATAGAAATAAAATTTTGACAAACATTTCTATAGAAATAAACTTTTGACAAAACTTTCTATAGAAATGAAATTTTAACAAAACTTTCTATAGTAATAAAATTTGACAAAATTTTCTATGGAAATAACGTTTTGGTAGATTACAAAATTTTCTATAGAAATAAAATTTTGACAAAATTTTCTATGGAAATAAAATTTTGACAAACATTCGTATAGAAATAAACTTTTGACAAAACTTTCTATAGAAATTAAATTTTGACAAAACTTTCTATAGTAATAAAATTTGACAAAATTTTCTATGGAAATAAAGTTTTGGTACATTATTTTTGGCGATATGGACCAATTTTTGTGTAATAAGTCATCGGCTATATATAACTAAAGACCGATATGGACCAATTTTTACATGGCTGTTAGAGGCCATATATTGACAAAATGTACCAAATTTCAACCGTATCGGATGACTTTTGCTCCTCCAAGAGGTTCCGGACGTCAAATCTGGGGACGGTTTATATGGGAACTATATATAATTATGGACCGATATGGACCAATTTTTGCATGGTTGTTAGAGACCATATACTAACACCATGTACCAAATTTCAACTGGATCGGATGAATTTTGCTCTTCCAAGAGGCTCCGGAGGTCAAATCTGGGGATCGGTTTATATGGGGCTATATATAATTATGGACCGATATGGACCAATTTTTGCATGGTTGTTAAAAACCGTATACTAAGACCACGTACTAAATTTCAACCGGATCGGATGAATTTTGCTCCTCCAAGAGGCTCCGGTGGTCAAATCTGGGGATCGGTTTATATGGGAGCTATATATAATTATGGACCGATATGGACCAATTTTTGCATGGTTGTTAGAGGCCGTATACTAACATCAGGTACCAAATTTTAACCGGATCGGATGAATTTTGCCCCTCCAAAAGTCTCCGGAGGTCAAATCTGGAGATCGGTTTATATGGGGGCTATATATAATTATGGACCGATATGGACCAATTTTTGCATGGTTGTTAGAGACCATATATTAACATCAGGTACCAAATTTCAATCGGATCGGATGAATTTTGCCCCTCCAAGAGGCTCCGGAGGTCAAATCTGGGGATCGGTTTATATGGGGGCTATATATAATTATGGACCGATATGGACCAATTTTTGCATGGTTGTTAGAGACCGTATACTAAGACCACGTACCAAATTTCAACCGGATCGGATGAATTTTGCTGCTCCGGGAGGCTCCCCAAGCCAAATTTGGGGATCGGTTTATATGGGGGCTATACGTAAACGTGGTCCGATATGGCCCATTTTCAATACCATCCGACCTACATCAATAACAACTACTTGTGCCAAGTTTCAAGTCGATAGCTTGTTTCGTTCGGAAGTTAGCGTGATTTCCACAGACGGACGGACAGCCGGACAGACGGACAGACGGACAGACGGACGGACGGACGGACATGCTTAGATCGACTCAGAATTTCACCACGACCCAGAATATATATACTTTATGGGGTCTTAGAGCAATATTTCGATGTGTTACAAACGGAATGACAAAGTTAATATACCCCCATCCTATGGTGGAGGGTATAAAAAGAAATTTAATTTGAATGTTTAAATAAACGATTTCACCGATTTACACGCGTTTTCCCTTGACCAAATTTTGACCGTATCACCCTTTAAAGACTGTCATCCACAAAAGAATTACTTGGGTTGCGGTAACACTTGCCGATGGCAAGGTATCTTAACATCGTCTTCTCAATTGTAAGTTAGTCCACACGGGTTATAATTAAAAAAAGTCGAATAAAAACTTTCTATAGAAATAAAATTTTGAAAAAAAATTCTATAGAAATAACATTTTGACAAAATTTTCTATAGAAATAAAATTTTCTATAGCAATAAGATGTTGAAAAATTTTTCTGTAGAAATAACATTTTGACAAAATTTTCTATAGAAACAAGTAAGGAAAGTCTAAAGTCGGGCGTGGCCGACTATATAATACCCTGCACCACTTTGTAGATCAAAATTTTCGATACCATATCACTTCCGTCAAATGTGTTGGGGGCTATATATAAAGGTTTGTCCCAAATACATAAATTTAAATATCACTCGATCTGGACAGAATTTGATAGACTTCTACAAAATCTATAGACTCAAAATTTAAGTTGGCTAATGCACTAGGGTGGAACACAATGTTATTAAAAAATATGGGAAACCTTTAAATCTAAGCAATTTTAAGGAAACTTCGCAAAAGTTTATTTATGATTTATCCCTCGATATATATGTATTAACCCTTTCATTACCGATGTCCACTTAGAAGGACATTCGAAAAAGACACGAAATTCTATTTTCCCACTTAGATTCGATTTATTTCTCGATGTTATTTTAAAGTAGAGGCTTTACTCTAAATAAGCTATAAATATTTCCCATATTGGTGAGCACTAAAATATATTTTTATAAACTTCTTTAACAATAAACGAAAAATACGAAAATTTTAGACAATTTTTCTACTGTATGTCTCTAGTAAATGGACATTTATACAAAAACTATAGCTGATACTTTTTCGGGGTCTTTTTCGTATTTTTTCTCACACTTTGAAGGTTATTATAGGCCAAATAAAGCTTCCTTTCGTAAGGCCATTTGGTCATAAATCAAGAATCAAATTTCCAGAACAAGCTCATATAGCTCTTGAAGTAATTGAGGTAGGATCTTAAAATGACAATTTTTGTTTTACATGCTGTTAGTACTAGTAAAAACAGAAAAAGAATTAAAGTTTCTAACATTAGGTTTATTTCGATAGTGAAAGGGTTAAAAGTTTAGGAAAATTAGAGTCATTTTTACAACTTTTCGACTAAGCAGTGGTGATTTTACAAGGAAAATGTTGGTATTTTGACCATTCTTGTCGAAATCAGAAAAACATATATATGGGAGCTGTTAGGGTCTGTCCCCAACTCTCCGGCCTAGTTAAAGCAACTTCGAATGGTGGTTGGTTGATGACTTTATGGTTGATCACCTTCAGGGGCACAAAAAAAATGATTGGAGCTCTTCTCCCTTTGTCTGTTGCAAGTAGGTTGGGGCAAATTATTGAACGGTATTTAAAATCACTAGTAACAATTAAAGGCACTGGTTTCTATTTAGTGTGTCCAAGGTAACAGTTTTTTTATTAATGCTTATATTTCACTTATATAGGTCAAATTATATATTTCAATTTCAGGTTCTGACACTATTGCTACTTTTAACTTTATTTGTTTGCCGCTGCGTTAGCGCTTTGGGTTTTTTTTATAATTCTAACGAAATAAGAATCACGGTTGGTATGTGGCCGACTCGCGCTGATGGTGGGTTTCTTATTTCCCTTTATTGGCGTTTTTACAAGAACGAATTTATTTTTGTTTTCTCATTAGTTTTCACGCTCCGCGCACGGTAATAGTTGGTTTGCTTTTGATAACTATTCCTTGTTTTTTTTTCTCCTTATGACAGGCGCATGTCATAGGCGCTACGCGCAACGGCGGCAAACAAGAGTAAGGAGGGCAGCAAGTTCACGCATGTAGGGATGTCATATATCAATATTTCATACATATAATAGATTACTTGCGTGAACATACCGCCCCCCTTGCACCCACTGTGCAATATCCTAAAGATCTATTTGAAAAAAATTATATAGATACATTTATAATAATGAGATCAACTTAACATTCTAATTCAGATAATAATAGCAATTCAATGAGATCTGAGCTACATAACAAACCCATGTTAGGATAAAAATAACAAAAGATTAATTAAAATAAGATATCAAGCCCAACCAGAGGCAAAAAAAAAAAAAAAAATTAAATTGTACTTCAAGCCCAACCAGAGGCATACATAGATGTTAGTAATAATGATACTTCTCATTCAACGGATCCCTTTGTTTAAGTCGACAAACTGTAATCCCACCGCTCTTGGTCTAGCTCCATATTACCAAAAAACGTCAAGCCAAAGATCGTATTCTGAATATAGGGCAATCCCTCTTCTTTCTCCGGAAGACCGAGGAATATTCGCTGCGCCACATCTTCTCCCAAAACAACAGAACAGCTAGTCGCTATGTAAAACGAACAATCAGCTACGTCACAACGATCATACTTATCCCAGATTGGCGCTGGCCGCACAGAACGCAAAGGTGAACAAGGCGTATTCGTCGATTTGGGATGCAAGGTGACTGTCAAGGTACGAACTTCACTGCGACGGTCGGTCAAAACGAATTCTGTCGGCATATCCCATTCTTCATCGAAACGGAACGTTCGTAAGTTGAGGCTACCCGGATACAGATAGCTCTTTGGTTCGTTGGGGTTTATAAGAACTCGCACCAATCTGGACTCTTCCTTGACCTGTGTACGTCGCATCCACACCAAAGCAGTCATGTCCACCCATTCGTATTCCCGTTCATCTGCAGGGTGGAGAAGCGTATGATGACCAAACCAGCAAATCCGACATGGCCCACTCTTGCATTGATCAATTTCGTGGGAGAAAGCGAGGCAATTTTCACAGACCCGGTTTTGGTTGACGTAGCTCAGTTTTTCGTCGGTACGCATGGCTAAGAATCTGCGGCACAGCTTTAGGGGATGGCGAGTGTCGCAAAGTAGGCAGCGGTAGTCGTCGTTGTAGTTGGCCATATCTGTAGAGAGACAGAGATTGTGTTTGGTTAGGTTATGAGGTGACCTGAAGAAGCATGTGTGGAAAAGAAGCAGACTGGGAAACTCATATAATTGGAAGGCTAATCCAGGCGAGGTAGTAAAACAAGTTTGTGAATTGGACGTGTTATAGGTCCAGCTGCCGTTTTCAGGTCAACAACTCTAATGTGCCCGTCGGACCCCGGGTACAATTTGATAACTCTTCCGAGACGCCACTCGTTAGGCCCTCCTGGTTCCTGACGCAAAACGACCATATCTCCTAATTTAAGGCTTTCTGAAGGCCGTTGCCACTTATTCCTTTTATTCAATTCTTTGAGATAGTCGGATTTCCACCGACGACAAAAGTCCTGTTGGATAATTTTAAGTCTGCGCCAACGATTCAAAAGAGACAGTTTTTCGTTAATTTTTTCAGGCTCAGCAGGAGACAGTAGAGATGAACCAACCAAGAAATGTCCTGGGGTCAATACGGAGAAATCTTCTTGACTATCCGACATTGGAGTAAGCGGCCGTGAATTGAGACAGGATTCAATCGAGGCCAGTATAGTACTAAATTCTTCAAATGTGTGGCGTATTTGACCCGAAATTTTCTTTAAATGGGTCTTACAACTTTTTACGCCGGCCTCCCACAGCCCTCCCATGTGAGGTGCAGAGGCAGGGATGAAATGCCACTCCAACTTTTGGTGGCCATAACGGACAACGGCTTCAGATTTCAGCTCCGACAAGGACTTTACAAAATTGGCTTTTATTTCTCGGGCAGCTCCCACAAAATTGCGACCATTGTCAGAATAAATTTTGTGAGGACACCCTCGACGTGAGACAAAGCGTACTAGTGCAGCCATGAAAGCTGGGGTAGATAAGTCACTCACAACCTCAAGATGAATGGCCTTCGTCGAGAAACAGACAAAAAGGCATATGTAGCATTTGGAAATGCGGCAGCCACGGCCGGAGAAATTCTTCAGGTCAAACGGACCCGCAAAGTCCACACCCGTATTTGTAAATGGACGGCTAAATGTGGTCCGTTCAGGGGGTAGAGCCGCCATAATTTGGCCTTGCATAGCCTTTCGTGCCAGTACGCAATCCTTACAGTTATGAACACAAGATCTGATTAAGTTTTTCGCTCGTAAAATCCAACACTCAAGACGTATTGTCGCTAACATTAGCTGAGGACCTCCATGCAGAGTCAATTGATGGATAAAGCGTACGTAAAGTTTGGCAAAACCGCTCTTAGGAGACAGAATTACTGGATGTCGTTCACTGTATGATAGTGACAGAGTGGAACCTAGCCGGCCATTGGCTCGAATGAGTTTATCCTTATCGAGAAACGGGGTAAGAGTTAATAGTGGACTTTTGGATTCAATGGGCTTATCCTGGGACAGAGAACAGTGTTCTTGAGGAAAGTTGATCTTTTGAGACAGAAAAATTAAACGATTTCTCGCAAATGTCAATTCGGTCGACGTGAGACGACAGCTGCTGAACTTCGGCCTCTCTTTAGAGGCAGGACGAGTAGCATGAAAAAATCTAAACATATAGGCGATGACGTGAATCGCCCGAGAGAGGCAAGAAAATCGCGCAAGTATATCCTCGAAATCTGCTGACCTAGCTAAATGAACCTGTGTTGGCTTGGCTTCTAAATTCGTATCAGGAATGCTTGCGTTCGAAGGCCAAAACCGATCCTCTTCTTTTAACCATGGTGGTCCCGACCACCAAAGAGTATGATCCTTCAATTCTGAAGGAGTCGCCCCCCGGGTTGCTAGGTCAGCGGGGTTATCACCAGTGGAAACGTGACGCCAACAGTCTCCGACTTTGTCTTGAATTTTGGCAACTCTATTTGCCACGAAGGTTGTCCAAGTATGTGAAGGTTTCTTCAGCCAAGCGAGGACGATAGTTGAGTCGGACCATAAATAGAGAGGCCGATCATGAACATTTAATTGAGGCAGAAAAATGTTTATCAATTCTGCTAGAAGTAGAGCTCCACACAACTCTAGTCTGGGCAGAGAAAGTTTTTTAATAGGCGCGACTCTTGATTTTGAGACAAGTATATTAGTGTGAATCTGGCCACAAAACTTTACCCTCGCATACAATACAGCTGCATAAGCAAGCTCCGAAGAGTCACAAAATCCATGAAATTCAATTTCGCATTCGGGGGTATATCTAACCCAACGAGGGATATTTATTTGATCAATGTCGACATATTTTTGTATAAAGGACTTCCATTTCATTAGAGACATTGGTTTGAGGAAATCATCCCACTCAATTTCATCCAGCCATAGCTGTTGCATAAATATCTTCGCGGTAATTATAACCGGAGATAACCAACCCAATGGGTCAAAGAGACGCGCAATCACCGACAAAACTTCCCTTTTAGTAAAAGTTTCTTTGTCTTTTAACTTTTCTGAAACAAAATAAAACATATCAGTTTTGGCGTTCCACCTTATTCCCAAGGTTTTCGCAGAGCTTTTCTCATCAAAATCCAGAAAATCTTCACTCAATAGAGTGTCTCGAGGCAAGCCCTTTAAAATTTCTTTACTGTTTGAAGTCCACTTTCGAAGTTCAAACCCACCAGATAAAAGAATCCCTTCTAATTCTTTTCTAGCCCTTAGGCCCTCAGAGACAGAATGTGCGCCGGCAAGCGCGTCATCAATATACATATTGTTCCTTAATATCGTTGACCCTAGTGGAAATCTTTTTTCCTCATCTTCGGCCAATTGGAGCAGAGTGCGTAGGGCCAAATAAGGCGCGCAATTGACGCCAAATGTTACCGTTCTCAACTGGTAATCTTTAATTTCACTATCTGGATCTGATCTATATAAAATCCGTTGGTACGGGGCATGCTTGGGGTTGACAAAGATTTGCCGATACATCTTTGTGATATCCGCGTTAAAAACAAATTTGTACAATCTCCAATTTAAAATTAGGGTCACTATGTCTTTCTGCAAGACTGGCCCAACATATAATAAGTCGTTCAGACTTTTTCCCTTCGCCGAGGGACATGAGGCATTAAATACCACTCTCAATTTGGTGGAAACACTTTCGGGCTTATATACGCCATGATGAGGCAGATAAAAACAAGGTTCAGATTCTCCCTTTGGAAAATCAACAAGTTCCATATGTCCTAGAGACAAATATTCATTGATCACGTCATCATACATAACCTTAATTTCAGGCTTTCGTGTCAGTGATTGTTCATTTCGTAGGAATTGACTTAGAGCCACATATCTGTTTGAATTACTAAGTGCACCCACTTTTGGGTCAGATTTGAATGGCAAGTCGACGGTGTACCTTCCCGTCACATCTCGTTTAACAGTGGAGCGATATATGTCTTCACATATTTTATCTTCTTCAGAAATTCGTGTTTCCTTTGGAAGTTCTTCGATTTCCCAAAATCGAGACAGTTGCTCATCTATTGACACTCTTGTACAATGAGCTACCCGAGACACATTCATCGAAGTCCTATTGTACGTTGGGCCAGTTACGATCCATCCAAAGACCGTTTTCTGTGCCACAAGCGAACCAAGAATGCCGTGTTGTACTCCATTGAGTAAAATTAGTGGATATAAATTTCCTCCTATGAGGATATCCACCGGACCGCTAACATAAAAATGTGGGTCAGCAAAATCTAATTTAGGCAATTGTGAAGCAGAAAAATTATCAAAGGAATGTGTTGGAACACTTCCTGTTACATCTGGGACAACAAGTGCATCTATTTCTAATGAAAAGTTCGGATCAAACACCGAACCGATTGTAAAATATGCCAATTTAGTGCATTTGGCTAAATGCTCGCCGCCTAATCCAGAAATATCGGCAGAAATAGCTTTCGTAGATAATTTAAGTATTCTTCTAAGTCTCTCAGAGACAAATGAATCATCCGCACAAGGATCAATTAGCGCTCGGGCTTTATGAGAAATACCATCTTTAATAACAGTTATCCATGCAGTAGCTAACATCGTTTTATTAGAAACCGTTGTATGATATGCCCTAACGTTCCCTGAAGTTGAAGCTGAGGGCTGTTCCTCTTGAGGCATTGTATTGTTATTAGTCGCTAACTGTGAATTCGATTTACTATTACTTTGATTATTATTTCCTTTTTGGTGAAGATTCGGTCTGTGTAACAGCGTATGATGTTTTAAATTACATTCGGAACACGTTTTCTGACTATGGCATTCTGAAACCATGTGTCCCAAAGACAAACAATTCATACAATATTTGTCCCGTCTTACAATTGAAATTCTATTTTTATAGTTCATACTCATGAACTTGGGACAGGAACGTAAGATGTGATTTCCTTTGCACAAACTGCATTTCTGGGCATTTACTTTTGTGTGATGGACTTTAAAACTTTTAGATTTATCAAAATTATTATACTTTTGCCGCTGAGGCAGAGATGAATTTGAAGTATGTGGGCCATAAATGTCCGATACACTTTCTAACGCATGAAACCTTTCAGTTAGAAACTTATCAAGTTCCTCCCACTTCGGTATTTCAGTCTTTTGAGCAACTGACTGCTCCCACAGAGACAATGTTAACTTTGGCAATTTTGAAGAACATTGATATATAAATATCGGATCCCACGAACCAATGTCGATTTTATATAGTTTGAGAACTGAAATCGCATTATTAATTTCGCGTTGCAATTTCTTCAGACCGCTAGAAGATTCTTGCGTACACTGAGGCAGATTAAAAATTGTTCGTAATTGATTGTTAATTACTATGCGTTTATTCTCGTATTGATTACGCAAGTTTTCCCACGCAATTTCAAAACCTTCAGACGTTAATGGGATATGTCTATTTATTTCACGTGCTTCTCCACTCGTTTTTTGGAAAAGGTGGTACAATTTCTCTACAGCGCTCAATTTTTTATTATTCACATATATAGCAGTGAATAAATCCCTAAAACTGGGCCAATTCAAATAGTCACCATGAAAAATTTCCGTGTCACACGGCGGGACAGAAATTGAGCTACCAGTCTTTTGAATTGGGGGGGAAACAGATTCCTTTATCTTTGACTTGATATCCCCAATGAAAGCCATACATCGAATGTAACTGTTGTGAACTTCAACTTTCTTCTTTTTTAAAGTTACTTTGTCTTTCTTTTCACAAGCTGGGTCGTTGATACATTTTCTATAAAAATCCTTCCACTCATTATACATGCTTTGCAGCTCTTGTTGTTCTGCCTCGATCGACATTTCATTGTATTGCAATACCTCAGATTGTTTTAAGTTTTGTTCATAGGTAGTGACCTCATCGCACAAAATGAGATATTCTTCCAACAGCCCCATCTTTAATTGAGACAGATATACGAATACAAATTCTTTCCTTTGAGAAAGGCAAATATTGCACAGCTGTGTGATGAGACAGCAAAAAATCCACAAATTTTCCGAATAAGATTTCTCTTAGCTCAATGTACCGATTTTTAAATCAAATCAGTGCAAAAGAATCTCACGAAATTAAAGGGAACAAATTTATTTGATAATAAATCAGCGCAATATCTCCTATGCAATAACGAATTCTTGCTAATACAATTCCAAATAGTTCACCAAAGTACGAGGCAGTTTTATTAATTATATTGGAATGTATTTGGTAGTATTTAAATTGTCAAAGTGCGACAAGAAAATGTAGATTTCAACTCGTGATTAAATACAAGGCTCTTTAACCCAACAAAATTGTATGGCGAAATGGGGAAATTATTGCAAAAAAATTTTTCGAAAAAAGTTGCATTCGATGTTGTTTTAGCCCACTGTGTCCCTGAGACATTGGATTCAGTGACCTATGGATCTGTGTTCTATCTATTAACCCTGATAATCTGGGTATTTATTCACATTTATACTTGAAATAACAAAATATAAAATTTCTCAGCTTGAGACAAACTAGCCACTGTATATCAAAAATTTAGCGCATGCAAATACTTCCATAAAGAGACAAAATTACACCAAAATTCCAAAATTATTCGGCCAAAATATTATAATCCACCAAGAGACAAAATTACACCAAAATTATTTGGCCAAAAAAAAATATTATAATCCGTCGGATGTGGTGAAAATAACTAATATTTATATAATTGTTTATCACTAAATAAATATTTGTACGGCCGTTGTAAAAAATTTCTTTTAGTGTATTTCATCATTCACAACAGAAAAATTTTCAAATTTGAGACAATTGAGCCCACTGTACGCAATTTCCAATTTCATGAAAGTATGTTGCTTTCCTTTGAGACAGAATACTTCTTTCTTTATGTTCTCTTAAATCGTAATGATGCTACTGCGCTGCCCAATGATCACGTATGCCCAATAATAATTGTCAAACGTCAATACCAAATGTGCAAAACAAATCCCAGTTATGCTTTGTTACACCACAGTGTTACATATTCAACAAAATTGAAACAGTTAAAAAAAATTAAAACGATTTTTGCGTAAAGCCTTTTTGAGACAGTTAATATTCCCTTGAGACAATAAATAGAGTGA
Source organism: Haematobia irritans (assembly GCF_050003625.1). NCBI lineage: Eukaryota > Metazoa > Arthropoda > Insecta > Diptera > Muscidae > Haematobia > Haematobia irritans. The sequence continues at coordinate 35,878,120 of NC_134400.1, read as the reverse complement.
TTCGCCGACCTGTACTCCTTACAAGTGTGCGTACTCCTGTATGTAATGAACTTTATGTAGTTATATTTCTCACAAAACGGACCCAAATTCGTTTTGTTAGTCGGCCAAGAGACAGAGAAAATATTTTAAATGTATGTACGTATGTACTTTATGCATAAGCAAATATAGCAACTCGCTGACTTGTCCTTTGACAAGTGTGCTAATAATATTTTTTTTTTTTGTTTACGAGACAATAATTTAATTCGACATTCGACTTGGTTTCACTTCACTGTGCTACGGCAAACATTTCTTTCCAACCATCGAACATTCCACTATGAGTGGAATACACAAATCTCATTTGACTGATCTCTATGACTCTCTTTGCATTCCAAAATGCAAATCATAGGCAAACGAAGAGACATAAACAAAGTATGAAAACAACCACCAAATTTTGCAACAGCCGAAAACGTCACCAAAATATCCCGGTTGGGAACAAAAACAAAATCACTGGCTGTGCTTTTCAATGTATTTGTGCGTGTGTGAAGCAGAAAAATGTTGACGTTTGCCCTTGAAATGAAATGACCTGCATCAACAAAGAATGCACATGAAGCAGCCACAAAATATAACTGTATTTATTTACAAAATATTCTAGAACATTTGAGAATATTTTTTATGTTTCTTTTCTTATTGGACTATGCCAAAAATTTTGAGGCAGCGTATGCAACAACAATTATGTGACTTTCCATAGGGGCAGCAACAGGGGCAATATAAATTCTTTTCCACACTCCAAAAAAAAATTATATTTGTACGTACCTCTGTAATCCGAATTGCTTTGGCCTGGTTATTAAAATTTTTTTTCCAAATTTACTGACCGTAGGTTCGTCAAACCGAGAAGGACCATATGTTAGGGTCTGTCCCCAACTCTCCGGCCTAGTTAAAGCAACTTCGAATGGTGGTTGGTTGATGACTTTATGGTTGATCACCTTCAGGGGCACAAAAAAAATGATTGGAGCTCTTCTCCCTTTGTCTGTTGCAAGTAGGTTGGGGCAAATTATTGAACGGTATTTAAAATCACTAGTAACAATTAAAGGCACTGGTTTCTATTTAGTGTGTCCAAGGTAACAGTTTTTTTATTAATGCTTATATTTCACTTATATAGGTCAAATTATATATTTCAATTTCAGGTTCTGACACTATTGCTACTTTTAACTTTATTTGTTTGCCGCTGCGTTAGCGCTTTGGGTTTTTTTTATAATTCTAACGAAATAAGAATCACGGTTGGTATGTGGCCGACTCGCGCTGATGGTGGGTTTCTTATTTCCCTTTATTGGCGTTTTTACAAGAACGAATTTATTTTTGTTTTCTCATTAGTTTTCACGCTCCGCGCACGGTAATAGTTGGTTTGCTTTTGATAACTATTCCTTGTTTTTTTTTCTCCTTATGACAGGCGCATGTCATAGGCGCTACGCGCAACGGCGGCAAACAAGAGTAAGGAGGGCAGCAAGTTCACGCATGTAGGGATGTCATATATCAATATTTCATACATATAATAGATTACTTGCGTGAACAGGAGCTATATCTAAATCTGAACCGATTTCAACCAAATTTGGCACGCATAGCTACAATGCTAATTCTACTCCCTGTGCAAAATTTTAAAATTTCTAAATCGGATCAAAAAATTGGCCTCTGTGGTTATATGAGTGTACATCGGGCGAAAGCTATATATGGGAGCTATATCCAAATCTGAACCGATTTCAATAAAATTTGACTGTAGTACTAATTGTTCTTCTTGTGCAAAATTTTAAACAAATTATTGGCTTCTGGGGCCATATAAGTCCATATCGGGCGAAATATATATATATGGGAGCTATATCTAAATCTCAACCAATTTCTTCCAAAATCAATAGGGTTCTATTCTGAGCCAAAACACATACTAGCGCCAAATTTGAAGTCGATTGGACTAAAACTGCGATTTCGACTTTGATTACAAAAATGTGTTCACGGACAGACGGACTTGACTATATCGACTCAGGAGCCCAACCTGAGCATTTTTGCCAAAAACATCATGTGCTCTAAGACACCATAAAGTATATATATATATATATATATATATATATATATATATATATATATATATATATATAT